>NC_063447.1:17087064-17359147 GCF_020379485.1 Brassica napus
ATCTTTTTGGTTGCTGTTAATTGTAACCTTAGTTCTTTATCTTAGTTACAAGATGGATGCTCCACTGAATGAGAGGGATGGAAGACTTTTAATGATGGTTCTACTTTGCTGAAATAGGAATGAGCTTCCAATGAATAAAGGTTATAAACCATAAGCGAAATTCCATTCAAAACCCATTGTGTCAACAGAGAATAGAAGTTATAATTTTTCTAAGTCAGTTTTTCATTTATCATGCAAGTCTGGTTATGTGTTTGTCACAGGCTGTTCTCAACTCTAATTCTGCTGTGTACAATAGATGTGCTTATCTGAATCTTTCTAATTATTTTCTAGCGATCTATAACTCTTTGGATGAAGATGAGACACTAAGAGAGCTGATTTAGTGGGTATGCTTTCACGCGGAGGAAGTTTGGAAGTTATCAAGGCAACTATCTTATCATATACAATCATCTGCCAAACATGGCCTAAACATATTTTCTTCACTCATTTCATATATCTTTTCATTTATTGATAGATAGATAGCTAAGTAATCAGTAGGGCCATATTTCAATCTAAATGTGATGTTCTGTGTCAGATGTCTAAATTGCAATGTTTATTTTCTGGGCAGGTCTGACAATCAAACCGGACTGAATGGGAAGACTTTAGCCGACGAAGAAACAAAGAATTACCAAAGATAATTTTACAATTGTAAAAGCTCTCACATGCATCACATATCACATGGTCTGTAAAAAATAATATTCTTGGCTTAGGACATAATAGGATTTTATCCCATGAAGAAATACAGGTAATTCTATTTTCAAAAGGTTTATTACTTCCTTCATTATTCACTTCAAAATTGTAATTTTATTTTATAAAATCAAGAATATGTTCATTAGGCCTTTTATATTTTTTACTGGTCATGCTTCACTTCATATTTGTTTTTGGCCATGCTCTGCGTTTTTCAACATGTCGGGGACAAAGTGCACAAGTGTTTCCTTGAAAGATCACTAAAACTAAAGAACAGGAAAATATGACCTCAAAGGATCATGGCAACGTAAAGTCGAATTGAAAGCTCAAAAAGGTAATGTTTGAGAGCGTGCATGTTCGAGGGACATCATAAGGATAGAGCCACGAAGGATCCCAAATGGTCCAAGACTCACGAAAGGATATTATTCCCCCAGAGAGTTGGGTTACGGAAATGAAGAAATTGACTTAGGCTTTGGTTTGAAGAACTTAATCGATAGCCATTGAGATTAATAATATATTTTATAATAAACTAAATATGTAAAAAAAAAATTGAGAATAACTTAGGTTTAACAAATTCTTTATTCATTTCACATTGTTCACTATTCCATACATATTTTAGATAGTAGAAGACAACAAATTGTGAGTTTTACTCATTTTAATTCAATTTATTATTTATATTCTATAACATAGATGTATATATTGTAATATACATATAAAATATATGTTATTTGTATAGTCTTGGGCGTAGCCCGGGCAAAATCTCTAGTTATTATAACTATCAAAATTTCCAAAGCCGAAGGCAACTAGTAATCGAGAAATTATTATATACAGTGAAACCTCGGTAAATTAATAAAGTTGGGACTACACCAAAACTATAATTTTTTTATTAATTTATAGAGATATTAATTTATCGATATACTAATTGAACCAAAAAATCAATTTGAAATTATAAAATTATATTATTTTATAGAGATTTTTAGTGTATATTGATTTATACAGTATTAATTTAAAGACGTTACAATGTATATAATACCATTTTCATGTTTCCAGACCACTAAAAACTCCTAATTTCTATCTCCGATGGGTTTTCTTTTTGCTGTCGTCTTCGTTGGGGTTTGTGAAAGTGGAACAGTGGCTTAAAATGGTTCATGGTAGGATTGGATATTTTATCCGTTAAATTTGATTCGATTCGTTATTTGTTTCGATTCGATTCGAAAATTCCGGGTATCCGTAAACTTTCAAATCAAAGCAAATACTAAAAATCAATATCCGTTAAAATCGAAGCAAATCACAAATATTAAAACTTTGGAAAGCGGATATCCGATCCGACAATATATATATACATGTATATCTTGATTACATTTACAGTTTTTAATGTATAAAATATCATTCTAACATATGATTTGATAAATTATATTCACATTATTACTTATATAAAAATATTACATAAAAGGAAGAGAACACATTTATGATACCTATAATTTTTTTCTTAAGTTTTGTGTTATTATAATTGTTAACTAAGTTCAAAAATATTTACAAAATATGTAGATTCACTACTTCTTTTAATTTTTATCATATATATCATGCAAAAAAATATTTTACAAAACAAATTTGTATCAAATTTTTAAGATTATTTGTATTAATCAAAACATATGAGATATCCGTAAGTATTCCTAAATATCCGCAAATATCTATTTATTTTCCGGATATCCGTTTTTCTGAATATCCGTATTTTTCCGAAGCAAAGCAAATCGAAAAATTAGATATCTGTGACATACGAAGCAAATCACAAATACCTTCAAAAACCCGGATATCTGATCCGTGCCCAGACCTAGTTCATGGTGCTTTAGCATGTGGGGTTTTAAATGTTTAATGAGTTTTCTTTTGGGGTTAAATTAGAAGTTTGTTGAAAGTAGAAGGAGCAGAAGCAGATGATAAGTGTTCTTCTGTTAGGACCGATTACTGTAAAAAAGCAGTAATAGCGGTTTGTAATGCTTCTTGTAGACCTTTATATTGTAACATGAACATTGGGTACGTTATCTTATTTTTTTAAAAGAATGTACTCTACTATATTAGTAAGTCCCAAGAACAGGTTACAAGGGAAAATTTTAGTACTGAATAGAGTTAATTTACAAAGGGAATGCAGGTTCAAGCATTCATGAACATGTCATCTGATTCGCTTCTATCTCGTCTGACCAGCCGAAGCACTGGTAGCTGCAGACACTGGTCGAGCCGTCATCTTTCTTCTCTCGGTTCTTTTGATTACTCTAAGATCAACTCGATTTTAGACGAACTTGATTTGCTTCAGCATTGAATGAAAATAATTTGAGTAGATGCACTAAACTATAAGATATTAGTCATTTTGTTCGCAAAAAAAAGAGAGAGTAAATGATATATGGTATCGAGTTACTTGTAAAATTACATGCAAGAAACATAAACTTTTTTACAGTTTTGTCTCTACATTATTTATGCAAAAAGATCGTTTTACATTAGTCTAGCAAATTCACTAAAAAGATTTCACATAATTGATGGGTTACCCATTATTCAATTTGTAAACGCTTACTTTAATCACATTGTTGGTGACTATACTTGAAATAAAAGTAAAGAATTAATTGATTGGTCATAAATATTTGAATTATCTAAGAATATAAAAAGTGAATGAGAATCCTGGGATTTTGTTGGATTAGCTTTGAAGGGCTAAAACGAAATAGATCATAGTGAAATTTTGTACACAAGCAATCAGATAATTACGAAAATGTTGTTTGTATTCATAAAACATATGGTTCGATTACAAGATATAAAAATATGGAAAGTATCCAAAACCTAAATCAACTAGGATTAGGAAAACTAATAAAACAAGAGAAAGGAAAAACATCCCAAAGACTTAGCCTCTTACGTGTATGGGCCGAGTATGGTCTTGGAAGATGCTATGGTTATGGGTCATCCACAATAAGATTTATAACACTCCCCCATGGATGCTATAACCATTAGAACTTGTAATACGCTTTGGATGTTGCTTCATTAAAACCTTACCAGGAAAATTCAATTGGGACAAAACCATGGTAAAGGAAAAAGAGTACAACACGTATTATTCCCCCTGATTTGAACCTCACTTGATGAATAGATCTTCTGAATTGTTACTTGAATGAACTTGAATTACTTGTACCTCTCCTGCCTTTGCAATGCGTGGGTGAAGGAAACTTTGGGAAGGATACGCTTCTTTGCCGTCGACCATCCGATGTTCTGACCGGACCTCGACCAAAACACTTTTATAGTCCACATATGCCGAGCTTGGTAATGTATGCTTATAATCCAACCGGGAGCTCCAAAGGTGATTAAGTCGAGCTGGTATGTCTTCGTGTAATAATGACGGGCTGGTCTGTTGAGTCATGGATCTCAAGACACACACACCCACGGCTTGCCTCTTGTATGGCTATGCTTTCCGCGTGATACTACAAGGTATTACAGTCCCACGTGCTTTTGTTGCTTCAATGATATTGATTGCCAAGATATTGCATAACGTGTTTGAAAACAAATCAACAAAACCAAATAACCCCTCTTTGGGCTGGTTAGTATAAAATAAACACAAGGAATTCGAATTTCTTTATAAAGATACATGGACTGATTTGAATTGTTCTTATAGAACTTCTTTTACTAAGTATTTACTTAGTCTATCATACTATATGCAGGTGTTTTGTTTCAGTCCATAAACAGTTTTGTTCAGCTTTATACAATATTGTTTTCTTCAGAACTTCTTATCTCATCTTTGAGCTCAATATATTTCTTTATCCAGTGGATCATATGCTGCTTACTACATCCTTTATACATTAATCTAATTTCTTTCTTTTGTCCAGACTTTATCAATTTCGAAATATGTAGTAGCATCTGCGACAGTCTCTATTACTGGTCTATGTGAGATTCCTTATGTAACAAGCCATGCTTGAATGTTGTAAGTAGAAACATGGACAACTTAGACCACGTGATTATGTTCTTTATCTCACGATTTTACTTCTCACAAGACTCAACTATATTCCACTGGTTTAATCATAGGGCTACCTTTTATGTGCTTCCTTATAAAAGGTAGCACATATATTCATATGTTCAAGTGCTACCTTTTATGCGCTTCCTTATATCATCTTATGTCGACATTCTTTATATGTTCCATTACATTCCAGACATAACATAATTGGTTGCAACCTTATTACCTTCATGACCATTAGTACTATGGAGTTTGGCGTCCCAAACTCCATTGGGTGGTACCTTAGATTGGCCGGCCATTGTCTATGTCTGGGATGGTTTCCTCGACCTCGGATTTTTTTTATCATTCTGTGCACCTTTCTCTTTTGTTTACGATGATTCTTATCTTTTGGAACTTATTGGTCTATCTTGTATAGACTCTGTAACAACTTGACTGTGTCTCTCTTGGTCATCAATTTCGTTGGTGCTTTACAAGCTGGTTTATAACTTAATCATTCTTTTATTTTCGGGTCAAATGTGTCTAGTATTTGTTTAGCTAGTTTTTGTAAATGTATAATCTTTGTATTTATCTTTGGACGTCTAATTTCACTTTAGTCCGAGGATCTTGCCAAGACAATGATGGTTTATTCCGTTCTATTTCTTTACCATCCTTTTACTCTTTTATCTTACCAGCTTATTACTTTTCTCCCCCTGATGTTGGATAGTTGGATTTATTAACTCTTGCAATCCGTGTTCTTGACCACTAAATAGATCACACAAATTTGGCTCAAGGTACTTCATTATTTGTGGGAGATTCATATCCAACATATATCCTCATCCTCATCCTCTTCTAAGGATCCATCTTAGATGGCACACATATTTGTGGTGGCTTATCCAAATATCTCAAGATGGTATATGTCTGGCTCATGACCCGTAATAAATTTGAGATGGGAATAACTATGCTCACTTAAATGGTCTGATGCTTATTAGTTAAGATGCATGTAAATTCGTGTGTTCCCAAGCCTTGGACTGAGAGTTTGGACCTATGGGTAATGGCCAAGCTATATATAGTATGGACATGTGCGGATTTGTCCTCACTGCCCCCTCATGGACATACTATAATATTTAAGTGCTTGGGACATCATGGCCTAATGAGTATCTCTTGTGTTCATGCTACATACGTGAGATTCTATGGGATAACTCTTTGTGCCCTTTCCAATATCAATTTCGCATCATGTTTTAGACAAGGATGGCCAATCCGGTCATGCCATAAAGTGTATAATTTTGTGGGTAAACCATTCTGGTTACCATAATTTTTGCGTCTATCTTACTGATCTTGGCATAGTCTAGATCAATAGAGAATGCAGGTATAGTCTAGACTACTTTTCTACGGTCTTGGGCGATTTTCATAACTCTGAATGAACTTTTGTTTCTTTTTTCACATTGTATCATTGTGGAAACCATTCTTATATCTCTATATAATCTCAATGGGTTTCTCTGGGTGAATATAAAGCATCTAAATGTTTGCCCTTATACATATCTGGCCGTAGCCCTTAATGTGTACCATACACGCAATTTATAAACTCATATTGGCATTTTCAATAATAAAACCATTCATCTTATTAAATAAAATAAGATAAGATAATAGAAATAAAGTAAACTCAAAGAAATCATACTATTAAAAACGTAAGTAGCAAAGCAAAGCAAACATAAATCAAAGCAAAAGCACAAAAACAGAATGTCGAAATCATCTCATTCTCTTAGGCAATCTGAAGTCTTATAATCCATAAGGTCATCCTGGTCATGATCAAAATCGTTTTTCCCATCATGGTGGACCAAATGGGCTTCTGGATTCTTCCATTTCTGGCTCTCTTGATAGAGGTCACAAAGATGTCTGGGAGTCCTACAATTCTTTGCCCAATGGTTATCTATTCCACACCTGTGGCATACTGATTTGGACGAGTGTGGTGGTTTAGAGATACCACTGCTTCTGCCTCGATCACAGCCATAGCTGGGACCGGCCATAGCTGGGACCACTACCACAGTTATAGTGGTTCCCTTTCCCACGGCCGTGTGAGCTATAATTGCCACGCCCACCACGTCCTATCCACCACGGCCTCCTCTACCATAGCCATTTCCATAGCCGTGTGGTTTATCATGATGGACGTGGTTACTTTCTTTGGTAGGTTCTTTCTTTTCCTCTACAGCCTTATTGGCTTCAGGTAATGGAGTTGATCCAGGAGGTCTCATCTCACTGTTCCTCATGAGCAACTCATTATTAGCCTCAACTAATAATAGGCATGAGATCAGATCAGTATAGGTGGTGAAACCTTTCTTTCTGTATTGCTGTTGCAGCAACACGTTGCTAGAATGGAATGTGGAGAAAGTCTTTTCCAACAAATCCTTCTCTTTTACAGTCTCACCACAAAGTCTCATCTTGGAGACAATTTTGAATAGAGCTGAGTTATATTCATCCACGGTTTTGAAATTCTGGATTCTCAGATGTTTCCAATCATATGTAGCCTTTGGTAGTACCACCGTTTTCTGGTGATCATATCTCCGCTGTAAAGCGGTCCAAAGTTCTAGAGGATTTTCAATAGTGAGATACTGATCTTTTAGACCCTCAGTGAGATGATGGCGGATAATACTTATTGCCATGTATAAATTTTTGTCATTCTCTTTATTCCCCTCGATGATAGTATCACACAGCTATGGGGAAGATATGCAATGAGGCCACACGGCCTAGGTGATATATGATGCATAGCAAACTTAGGATTTAGATGATCTATATGCAGCAAGATTATTATGCACTAAGGCCACACGGCTATACTATCAAGATGCAAACAAGGCCACACGGCCACGGTGCAATTACTAGCATACGAATTCACTAAGGGTTATATAGCAATTTAGCTTTCAATCAAAGGCAATGAATCAGAATTAGGGTTTATGCGGATTTAGGGTTTCAGAAACAAGTCTGGTCAACTTAGGGTTTAGGCTTTCAGATTAGGGTTTTAAAACAATTAATCTAGCCACTGATCCTAAACTTCAAATTAATTTAGAAATCTAGCAATTAAAATTAGGAGTATGTGATTTTAAGGTTTCAAAGCCTTTAAGGTTTCATATTCGATATCAGGGTTTTTAGAAAACAGGTTATGAGATCAATCAAACTATCAACCTAACTCTCAATCAACAAGATCAATCAAAACAAATACGAATCAGACATGCTTCAATTCGGATTTATAACATGCTATTTAGGGTAAAACGAATTTAGGGTTTTCAGAAAACAGAAACAGATCAGAAGGTAAAATACTCTAGCAACCTGAACCTCAAAACAGTAAAATATTTAATCAAACAAGAAAAATCATCAAAACGGATTCACATTAGGGTTTAGGGTTTTGATTCGATTTCTAGCAATTTTAGGGTTTACATTTTCTGGGTTTTGATTTAATCATAGATCAAGGGAGATTTAAGCACACGATATGATCATTGGATCATAGGGTTTTGAGATTCAAACCCGATTAGGGTTTTGAGATTCAAAACCGATTAGGGTTTTGAGTTTAATTGATCAATAGATCAATCTCGATTTAGGGTTTGGAGATCGAACTTTAGAGCTTCGATTTACTCATTAGGGTTTGATCTATTATCCTATGGCTTTTATCATAAAGATTAGGTTTTATGGTTTCATTCTTTATCAATCAACCCAATTCGATTCATATGTTCTTAGAATTCGAATTACCTTTAGCTTAGTTGATTGTTGAAACCGGACCACCAAAGAATGAACCTCGAGCTGGACAGGAACAAGACGCGATCTGGCCTGGACGCGAGCTGGCCTGGAACAGATTGAGGCTGAGATCGCGAGCGGCTGATCGTTGAACGGGAGCAGTTGCTGTCGGATCGCGAGCGGCTCTGATGCGAACGGGACGCTTGCTGTCTGGATCGAGAGCTGAGGCTGAGTTCGTCTGAGCTGAGATCGTCTGAAGCTGAGACGGGAACGCGGGGTTGCTGATCGGGAACGTGTAGGATCGGGATGCAATCGAGATTAGGGTGTTCACCGGGTAGGATTAGGTTTGTCGATTTTTGGTTTTAGCTTTAGGGTTTTAGAGGTTATCGTGCTGATAACGTGTTATAAAACTAAGGGGAATAGTTTGTTGATGTTAGGAGTTTTCAAGGCTCCTAATCAAATGTTGTAGTATAAATGATGTCAAACCAGTTCTAAGTGATTCTAAAGCAAAGGGAATGCAAGACCATGCTTAATCTAAGTGCTATCAATTGGTGAGATGATTATGAACTAGAATACTACTAAAATGCAATAAAGAGCAAAGTTTTCTTTCTTATGAGATGGGAGAACTCATGGGCTAAGGGAATTGACCTTGGGTGATCAAGTTTCAATCTAAAGGTGGCAACTTTCAATCAATCTATCTACCTTAGAACTAGACACAATTCTAAATAAACTCTCTCTAGATGAATGCTCATTCACTAAGATAACTCAAGCATCAAATCTCTTTGGTTGAATGTTATCTAAGCAATCATTAATTTCAAGTCTATTAGTCATTTTAACACCTTTAACAACAAATCTCTTTGGTAAAGAATGTTAAAAGCTTAGTAGAGTTGGTTCAGACATTTCATCGAACACCTTTCGGGTGTGAAATGCCTAAAGCTCAAGTTTAGAGAGGCCAACTCTAAAATTGAATTAAAAGCACTCTGCTAGCAAGAAACAAGATGGATCTATACTAAAACACCTTAGATCTATTTTAATCACCCTTAGTCTCCCTAACCCATAAATCCAAAGATGACTACTCACTAATCTTCATGATAAACCCAAGAATCTTTGATGATTTGGTGTTAATCATGATTAGTGATCAAGATAATCAAGTAATCACAAGAGATAATGATCAAGATTAGATCTTTTACCTAAAAGGTTCTTTGTGATTAGATAGAAAAAAACAAGATTCCTCCTAACTTTAGACAAGAGTATTTATATGTCTTTGGTAAACCTAATGGTTTCCATTAAAAAGTCTTAAAAGCCCATAAAAACATTAAAAATTCGACTAAGGTAAAGTCTCGACTCGGGTCGAAACAACTGGGAACACCCCGCGTCGCACCACCCACGTCGGATAGTCGTCGAGCTTCTTTCTTCATGCGAGCGGGTAGGCGTCTCCGCGTGGCCTTACCCCGCGTCGGACTGTCGTCTTCTCTTCTTCCTACGCTGGTATGCGACCCCGCGTCACTCAACCCGCGTGAGATTGTCGATGCTTCGACGCGGGTAAGAGTACCCGTGATCCAAGCCGCGTTGGAGCTCTCCGTTGGCTCCTCTCGATGCCTCGACGCGGGTAAGAGTACCCGCGTTGGTTCAACCCGAGTTGTGCTCGCTTGAACTCGAACTAACTTCATTTTCCATCTCTTCTCGAGCCATAATGCTTCTAAACACTTCCAATTTCTCCATAGGGCACTCCACTACCTGATTAGGACATATGAATGCAATATGGATTCTAAAGATGCTAAATTTCTAATCTATATGATCATTATGTGCAAAATGGAGACTTAAAACAATGCAATATGCAAAATATCATTTGTATATGTTATTCATAAAACATATCGTTCCTTTATATAAGGATTACAAGATATAGAAATATGGAAAATATCAAAAACCTAAACCAACTAGGATTAAGAAAACTACTAAGACAAGAGAAAGGAAAAACATCCCAAAGACTTAGCCGCCTATGTGTATGGGCCGAGTATGGCCTTGGAAGATGCTATGGTTATGGTCATCCACAATGTAATTTATAACAGAAAAGTATTAATGCTGCCTTATTAATATTCCCTCAGCCGAACCCATACCATCGATTTTTTTTAATGAACATATCGTCGAATATAAAATTCCATAATATACATTTGATAAATGATCAAATCCATTGAAATGTGTATAGATAAAAAATGAAGTAGAAAAGAAAAAGGTAGAAATGGAAAATAAAAAGAGAGTCACATCAAGGAGGAAGAAGGTCCATTGGGTTCTTTTTGTTCCCTATCTACACTATCTACAAATTCTTCCATTAACTTTTGGAAAATAAATGCTATCAAGCTTTGATAAAAATAAATGCTATCAAGAAAATCTGAATTTAGGTTTTAAAATGTCTTTAAAATAGTCTTGGACGTTCGGTTTATTCGGGTTATACGGTTCGGTTTGTTCGGGTTTATTCGGTTTGGCCAAAACATTTCCGAAGTAAACCGATCAAAAATTCGGGTCGGATCGGTTCGGAAATCGGTTTATTCGGTTCGGTTGTGCAATGAAAAATCTATTCTGAACTGAACCAAAACTTTTGTGTGAATCGGTTTATTCGGTTCGAATGTAAGGTGATTGGAAACGTTACAAAATGGCAAGAAGCAAAGGATAGAGAAGATCTGGGTTTGATGTTGAAAAAAACACCACAGTGATAATTGAGAAGAGATATTATTACGGGTTGTTCGACGGCGAGCAAAGAGAAAACTGATCATGTCGTCTTTAGAGCATGATTATCAGGTAAAACTCATTTTGGATTTCTAAATTTTTTTTTTATCTGATTAAAAAAAAAAATTAAAACGGAACCAATCGCGGGCCGCCACGTGTCGTGGGGTCCGCAAAATAGTGTAAGAAACTGGCCAAGAGCGATCCGTAATTGGCGACATTGGTGACCGTTTTTTAAAGAAAACGTGGGGTCCACACACTGATTTCATGCAGAAATTCATTTGGGGTTCCGCTATAATCATGCTCTTAGAGCATCTTTATCCAAGGATACTAGAGCGGTTCTTAGCGTGTGGGTCCCGCGTAGGATCCACTTTTTTTTAAGAAACCGGTCACCAAAACTATCAAATAGTAGTCGGTCCGCGATTGGTTCATTTTTAATTTTTCTTTTTTCTAAATTCGAAAAAGTGAAAAAAAAAATTAAGAAACCTGGGATAATGATGCTCTTAGATCTAAGGTTTATTTTTCTCTTTAGTTGGTGGGTTAGTTTATTTACTTATTGGGTTTTGTTTTGTTAAATAGACCTTTGATAACTTGGGCTGAAGAAACATATTTAAACGTATCCAAATGTAAAAAAACTTGTAAATGTCTATTTAAAGCCCACATGTTAGGTTTTGAGTTTTGACAGAAGAAAATGACGGCTGTTTCTACGTCGGGGAAGAGAATAAAATGAAGATATGTGAGGTAGAAGAGAGGAAGAAGTCGACTGAGCAATGAAGAACAGAACCGAAGAACCGATCGGTTTGCCGCTGCCGAACCGATCGGTTTGCCGCCGCCGAACCGATCGGTTTGCCGCCGCCGAACCGAACCGAGCAGAGAACCGAAGTAAAATCTGATAAAGATCCGATCGGTTTGCAGTCTTCAACCGAAATATACCGAGAACCGAAAAAAATTGGTTCTGTCGGTTCGGTTCACTTCGGTTCAGGCCGAATGCCCAGGACTACTTTAAAAGCCTGCAAAAGTGAGATCAATAACAAATATTTATAATATTCTACGTCACTATCTACTGTTAACTATACGTTTTTTTAGTAAAAAAATTACGCTCCATCAGTCACATCAGTGCAGTTTTATATTTTTCCAAAATAATGTTTGCTCAAAAAAAAAAAGGTGAAGTGTGTTGTATAATACACTAATACAACTTGCATTAGTTAGTGTATTACATATGTAAGTTGAAATATTGTTTCAGTATATTCAAACATAAAATATAATCAAGTTCAAATAATAGAAAACAGTAGTTATCTACAATACTGCAATATGATTTCTCTAACTCATGTAAGCTAAAATGTAATTTTTATTTTAGTTTTCTAAAAAGAATATCACAAAAAGAGGATACAATTCTGGTAGTAAACAATTTCTAAATTTTGGCTAAAAGTCACAAATTTTTATCACCAAATAATCTCTAATTTTGTTAGTTATATCATTTTAATATCTAACTAGTGAAATCCGCGCAGAGTAAACAAATGAGTAAAATATAATTTATATTGGCTAAAAATACACTTTGTCAACCCTATTTTGACAACGTACTAAACAAAATAATAACCATATATCTGCAATTTACCTATAAACTAATACATGTTGGTAATAACAGTGCAGTACAATTGAGTTTATGAGCTAATATATAGTCCATCGAGTAATAGTTTTGCTTGGAAATAGTGACTTTCTAGGTGCAAATTGAGTTTTACCGTCGTCATCTACCATAGTGACTTTCGAGGTGCAATTTCAGCAGTTCCTATGGAACTGTGGCCATTTTTGACTCGTAGTTTTTCTTTTTATCATTACTTTGTTGTGCGTTTCCTCTTGGCATTTTTGTTAGAGCGAATGTGTGGAATATACCTAATTAAGATCCAAATTAACTGAATACCCATTATTATGGATAACCCAAAAATGAGTAATTTTTTGACACTACGTGGACGAAAATACTCTCATGTTTTATCGAAAACAAGTAACTCTAGATTTATCAGCTAAATATTTACATGTAACAATCTACATATCAACTAACATATCAGCTAATAATTTCAGTATCATCTAACAATCTATGTATCAAACAAATGTATCGACTAACAAATCATATATCAGTTAATGAAACTATTAACAATAAATTAGTTATCTATCAAATAGCCTCAAAACTATTTGTAACAGCTAACACTTCATGTATCGATTAAGAATCCATTAAAATTTAAATAATAGCAGGTAAGTAATAAAATACCTACTAACGTATATATTATATAAAAGTTGATTGTGAGTCGAAATTAGAAACATTGGAATTAGGGTGAGATAATAAAATTAGCATTATGGATGTCAAAAGAATCAGAATAAAAAAATAAAGATTTGTGTTGAATTAGAAGATGATTTGAAGAATCTATACGAGAGATAAAGAGATTAGAACACATAAAAGGGAAAAAGGAGAGAGATAGATAT
Source organism: Brassica napus (assembly GCF_020379485.1). Classification (NCBI taxonomy): domain Eukaryota; kingdom Viridiplantae; phylum Streptophyta; class Magnoliopsida; order Brassicales; family Brassicaceae; genus Brassica; species Brassica napus. Next base: position 17,100,662 of record NC_063447.1, read on the forward strand.
AAAGGTATTATAGTCATAAAAAATATTAAAAAGAAACAAAAATATATGACAAATTATATAGGCTTTTAGGTGCATTCTTACCAATTACTCTTTTTGTTAAGTCCAATTCATAAAATCGAAAGCAAAGCCCATGCTTAATTGGTGTCAATGTTAATCCTTAGAAAATTATTCAAACTGGGTTAATATGAGAAGAGATAGGTTAGCTGGTTAGGCACGACAACAAAAATGAAGAAAAATAAATTCGACTTGGTCCAACTAACAACAAGTCAACAACGATAAATTGATATAACTAGTGAATCCTCAAGACTATAGTTCAAAATCTTGCTGCTGCACGAATCTCATCTTCTTTTAATATCTTACATGTTACTCATTCCGACCAAACTAATCCCCTAGACTATATTTGTGAAATAATTTTGCCACATATCCTTTATATAATCAATTTCACAAAACAAATATTACATGACTACTAAAATTGATAACATGTCTTATAGCTTAATATGACACTGACAATTGCATTTAATGTTAATTTATATTTTTGGTAAACTTTTTAAAATATGGTAATAACTCATATATTACATTTAATGTCAATTTATATTTTTGAATTTTTTTTTATAATATGGGAATAACTAATAAATCATTATTAAAATAAATATATTCAAATATGAAATTATAATTTTTGAAATATAATTTAATTATATATTTTTATATTATATAATTTTATTACTAAAATTTTCAAAAATGTATACAACTCTTTTAGAAAATTATAAAAATTTAATCGTAAAATCATTATTTTCTTATATATCTACAATTATTATAAATATTGTTTAATTTTAATTTTAGGTAATTATGCAACTTTTACAAATTTATTTAATATATTTAATTAAAATAAATAGATAGAAAAATCTATCTAAGATTATAATTTCAAATATATACATGCATATTTTTAAATATAATTTTTATGTTTAATTAAATCAAATTTATATTAAAATATTGATAAAAAAAGAAAATTTACAATATTAATAAAATTTTATTTTAAAATATAATTTCTATTTATCTGTTAAAAATATTTTAAATTTTTTTATTGCACAGGAAGGCACCTAGTGTACTATTTCAATAAACTGAAACTTGGTTGGAAGTTAGGTCAGCTCGAGGAACGTTAGATCTCAAAAATTCAGCGGTCATTAACTCGACACGTCATCAAATACAAGTTAACCCGTCACGCAGATCATTACCCATCCTGAAAGCAAAAGAAGAAAAGGCTCCAAAAAAACTTTTCAGTTGACTCAGTCGGATTTGGAGGAGGAAGACGAAGAAGATGAAGTGTTTCCACTTCACCAATGGCGACAAGAGAGGAGGAGGAGAAGGACACGAAGGAGAAAACAGCGTCGTTTCGCGAGCTTCGAGACTCTCGTGGGCTCGTTCTCTAAGCGTGGCGTCCTCGAGCGCTTCCGACCCGACTCGCCGCTCCGAGTTTGACTCGGATTGGAGCTTCTCGCCGGAGCGTTTCTGTTTCCACAAGCCGCTGAGTCAACGTTGGACCGGTGGAGTCGCTGAAGAGAACGATCTGAAGGTGTTCACGTACGGTGAGCTTAAACTGGCTACGAAAGGTTTCAGTAGAGCTCTTCTGATCGGCGAAGGAGGGTTCGGTTGCGTTTATAGAGGCGTCGTCGATGGTTTCGACTCGAAGATCAATGTCGCCGTGAAACAGCTTAATCGTCAGGGTTTACAGGCATGACTCCACCCTTCTTTTTGTTTCATTAGTTTGTGGTTGGACTAGTGATTGAATCTAATTAGAGGACACGAGTTCGATTCCCCTTGAGAGGGATAGTTTATTCTAGGTTGATTATTTGTATATTATTTAAAGAAAGGTTGAATCTTGGTGTGTTCTGTCTGAAAAAGGTTGAATCTTGGTGTGTTCTATCTGATTAAGGTGAATCTTGGTGTGTTCTGTCTAAAAAAGATTGAATATTGATGTGTTCTGTCTGAAAAAGTTTGAATGTTGATGTGTTTTGTCTTGAAAAGGTTTGAATGTTGGTGTGTTCTATCTGAAAAAGTTTGAATCTTGGTGTGTTCTGTCTGAAACTTTTTGGAATCTTGGTGTGTGCTGTCTGAAAAAGTTTGGATGTTGGTGTGTTCTGTCTGAAAAAGGTTGAATCTTGGTGTTGTTGTTGGACTTTCTTGTTGTGTGTTGTAAATCTTTGTGGTGTGTGCTTTGCGTTCTAGCATTCAGGGGCATAAAGAATGGATCAACGAGGTGAGTTTCTTAGGAGTAGTGAACCATCCAAACCTTGTGAAGCTAGTTGGGTACTGCGCTGACGACGACGAAAGAGGGATGCAACGGCTCTTAGTTTACGAGCTCATGTCCAATAAAAGCTTAGAGGATCATCTCGTAGGCAGAGTAATGTCTGTCTCTCTTCCATGGATTACAAGGTTGAAGATCGCTCAAGACGCTGCTCAAGGCTTAGCTTATCTTCATGAACAAATGGACTTCCAGGTTCATATCTCTTTCAACAAATCAAAATATTTGTGTTTTTGGTTTTCTTGATTTTGTGAATCTTGTAGTTGATTTTTCGAGACTTCAAGTCTTCAAACATCTTGCTTGACGAGAGATTCAGTGCTAAGCTCTCGGATTTTGGATTAGCTAGACAAGGACCTCCTGAAGGACTTGGTCATGTCTCAACTTCTGTATGTTGCCTCTCCTCTTTAGCCTTTTCTCTAAGCATAACATCTCTTGAAAGTTTTTGTCTTTGTTTTCAAAAGGTTGTAGGTACGGTTGGTTACGCAGCTCCAGAGTATGTACAAACGGGTAAACTGACAGCAAAGAGTGATGTATGGAGCTTTGGGGTAGTGTTGTACGAGCTGATCACAGGAAGACGAGCAGTTGACAGAAACAGACCCCGAGGAGAGCAGAAGCTTCTAGAATGGGTGAAGCCTTATGTATCAGACTCCAAGAAGTTCCATGTGATTGTTGATCCACGGCTCCAAGGACAGTACTACTGCATCAAATCTGTTCAGAGAGTAGCTGCTTTAGCAAACAAATGTCTGATGAAGCAACCGAAATCTCGGCCTAGGATGAGTGAAGTCGTTTCACTTCTTGGAAGCATCATTGATGAAGAGACTGAAAATGCTCCTGCGCCACTTGGTGATGAAACAGAAGAGATTATTGAAGCTGAGGTAAGTGGAGAGAGTGAGCCTGAGATGACTAAGCAAGGGGGGAGTAATTATTTGAAGAAGGTTCTTGTTCTGAGGGATAAGATGAGCTTAAACAAGTCGCTTTCGAAGCTAGACTGGCGAAACTGGACACCGGGGCTGGTTAGAACATGGTAAAAAAAGTTTTTGTTCCACTGTAGATAATCTTCTTAGCCAAAGAACTCAAAAGTAGGTAATGGAAGTCTCTAGTTTGTAACTAATCGAATGATTTTGTTGTGTGTGCGTGCGCTTTGGAAAGCATCTGTGCTTTGTTCCATTTGTCTTGCTTAGGCCTGGCATTTAGGGACCAGTCGGAGTCAGTTAGGTTAATTTGGATTTTCGGATTTTACTATTCTCTCGTAAGTTCCATTCGGATTTAACAATTTGGTTCCTCCTGAATTCAGTTCAGATCAGATTATAACCAATATTTGAAATTGATATTTTTTAAAGAACTTAAAAAATTAACAAAAAATAACTCCAAATATATAAATTATTAAAAATCTAATTAAAAACTATCTAAACTAACTAAAAATATTCAAACAAAATACAAAAATATTTAAAATATTTTAAAATATCTAAATTACTTTATGGAAAGGTTAAGTTAAAGTTTCATTTATCATAATATCTAAATTATTTTAATATATATAAAAACATTAACATATTTAATTAATTTCAAATATTTTTGGATCTTAATTCGGATTTCGGTTCAGTTCGCGTTATATCCCCAACCTGAAATGCCAAGCTCCTAAGCTCAGTTCGGATATTTTTGTATAACGGTTCGGAAGATTCGGTCTAGGGTAAAAACATCCATGCCAAGTCTTGCTTATAACAAAGCTTGAATTTGAAAGACATGATAGATCATTTATACTCTTATGTTGGTCACTTCTCGCACTACAACAATCCTCTCAGTACATAAGCAGAAGTAAAACTGTACATCTTCTGAACTAAACAGAACATAACATCATTGTCTCTTCCTCAAGCAAACAGAAGTGAAGCAGAGGGACGTGGATAAGCAGCTGCTATGCCACCGACAGCGGTTTGCCGAGCAAAACCTTCATTTGGTTTCTGGCTGAGGAGGACAACACTATCGCTTCTCCTACGCATTCTCTTCTCCACCTTATCAATGTTTTTGCCTCCTCCTGCTTCATGCAAAGCTTGGATGTGTTGGAGGTGAGCAACAACCTCGTTCATGTTTGGCCTCATCTTTATCTCTGTTGTGAGGCATCTCAGCGCTAGAGTAGCTACTTTACATACTTCTTCCATTGAGTACTGATCGTGGAGACGGTTATCGATAACTTTGAATAGCTTCCTCTTGTTTGCAAGCAAAGGCTTTGCCCAATCCACCAGTTTCTGCTCTCCCGGTGGACGGTTCTTGTCCACAACTCTAAGTCCAGACAATATCTCCAAAAGCACAACACCGTAGCTATAGACATCACTCTTGGTTGTTAAATGACCTTAAGGAAAGTGAAAGAGTCAGTGGTGATTGATCACAAAGAAGTTAATCAAAAAGAGTTTTGAGAGACTAACTAACCGGTCACAAGGTACTCAGGAGCTGCGTATCCGTAAGTACCCATGATCCTTGTAGAGACATGGCTTTTATCACCTGTTGGACCGTCTTTAGCCAATCCAAAATCAGAAAGCTTGGCATTGTAGTCCTGTGGTCATGTGTCAAAGAGAATTTTAACATTAAAGTCTTAGACTCTCAGAACCTCTTAACATTATTATATCAAAGATGAATGTACCGCATCAATAAGTATATTAGAAGTTTTGAAGTCACGGTATATGACTTGAGTCTCCGCATTGTGGAGAAAGGCTAGGCCTTGTGCAGCACCAAGAGCAACTTTCAACCGTAGTGTCCAAGATAACGGTTGGAAGTAAGAACCTCCTGCAACATCCAAAAAAAAAAAACAAGATTGAAAATACTCATAAAGAGTTACCAGAGGAGAAGATAGGACAATACTTCTGAATAAATGATTCTCTAAGCTTCCACGAGGCATGAACTCATACACTAGAAGACGATGCTCATCCTCTAAGCAGTAACCAATAAGTTTCACAAGATTAGGATGAGAGAACTGCCCCAAGTAATTCACTTCAGCCTACAACAACAACAAAAATCTTCAATAACAAGTTCAAAAGAACAAATTTGAGTAAGCTATATAGCTTTTTGAACTTACAAGCCATTCTTGATGACCTTGCCAACCATCTTGGTTAAGCCTTTTGACAGCAATAACCATACCGGTTCCCGGTTTAGATGCTGTCAGAGACTGCTCATCAATCCATCCTTTAAAGACGCAACCGAATCCACCTTCGCCAAGAACACTGTCTTGTCTGAAATTCCTAGTTGCTGACTTGAGCTCATCCAAACTGAAACTTTTGAGGTTTGGAGATTGCAAGATCTCTCCTTCGGTCCGAGGGTTTGTTCTGATTGACGAAGAAGAGCATTTGCTTCCCATGCTCTGTGAATCATTTGCCTCTGAGCTCATGTACTTCGAACTCACACCTATGCAAGCACCAAACAGATAGTTTGTATATAGAAAAACTTTAGATTTAACATTTTTTACAAAACCCATTTTTGAAAAGAAAATAAAAATCAGTGCTTTTGTTGTAAGAGATCAGACAAAAGTACAAAAATCTGAATGTTTGTGCTCTTGTCTTTTCCTCTGACTACCAACTATGATGAGCCATGAATTAACCAAATATCCAAAACGACATAGTTTAAGGAGGAATTAATCAAATTATCTATATTATTAAAATAGAAATACCCATTTGAAAATGTTGTTACTTCGTTAATTAAATTTCCTTTTTTTTTTGCTTGTCTTTTTCAGTTGCATTTATGAAATATCCTAAAACGAATAAAACTGCCTAATTTATTACTTGTCTTTTCAGTTACATTAATGAAATATGCTTAAATGAATTTAAACTTCCTATTTTATTGTTTGTCTTTTTCAGTTACCTTAATGAAATATCCGTAAATAAATTTGGACATAATGTCATTTAATCAACCAAAAAAACTCATGAGTTATCCTTACATGCATAATTTTAATAATGGAGATTTTTAAAAACGTGCATCATTAAAATTTTACCTAAAACATGCAGCACTAATATATAACATGCATCAATAAAACTAGAATTTGACTCACACAGTTGTACGGATATTATTTTCAGTTGATTAAATTTAAAAATAATTATTTACTCAAAAAATATTTAAGAATGGCTATGTTTTTAAAAATTATATGGTATTATTTGCTCATAACTCATTTGTCATTTGATAAATTGTTAGAAAGAAAATTTTAGCATAATATAACTCAATTGTCATTTGCTAAATTTAAGGTTTTTATTTATATTTTTATTATTTAATTATAATATTTTCATTTTATATTTGAAAGATAAATGAATTTTCTTTCAAACAATATTTTTGTAAATGTATTTTAAAAACAAAATAATCTATTAAAATTGTTATTATCATTGAATATCATTATTTTTGACATAATTTGAGTTTTCGTTTACATCAAAACTTATCATATTTTAGGATAATTTTAATTTAAAATGTAATTTTCATATTTTTCAAACAAATTCTAAAAATATTGAATTGCATTTCAAATAAAAAGGTAAAGATATTAAAAATATTCTAATTAAAATATGTAAAATTTAATATAGTCTTAAGGAAATGGTCAAAAAAAAATTACACATAAAAAAAATCATGATTTTTGTTAACTGGGCGGATCATTATTTATATGATATCGCAAACGGAAGAAAAATTTATGTTTTTATAATTATCTAATTAACTATGTATACTCATTTTTTTATATTTTTTTATATGATATCACACATTCGTAAAAAAATAGATAGTTTAAGATGCAAAAAAAAAATATTTACTTAATAAATATAATATGAATGAATTTTACAAATACATCATTTAATAAAATAAATAATTAAAAACTGAAAATTCATACCCGCGCTCAGGATCTAGTTAGCTTTTAAAAAGACTATTTTGTCAAAACACTAAGCCTAACTTTTAAGTTAAGTCACCTTACACCTCAACCACTAAAAACCTAACCTTAGTATTGAAAATTGGCAGCAAAATTCTGAATTAAATATTTGTTTACAAGTCAAGCATTTGCATGAGTAGTTGTTATTCTATTATATTGTAAATGAAAGCTTGAGGCTGCAAGTACCTGTGTTACTTGGACTCTCAGCTTTAATCTGAGAACTCAAGCAAATCCCCATGATTTTTGGATAGAATAAGCTAAACCCTTTCTGTATAACAGACTAGAGAACAGAATGGTAAGAACTTTTTCAATGGAAATTCAAAAGTTGAGGAAGAAACATATTAAAAAGTTGTGAGGATACAGATATATTTTTTATAGTGTTTTCTTGCTGGATGAAATTATAAGTATTAAAGAAACCGAACAAGTAGCTACTGAGAAAGGAATTTTCTTGCTCACCTATTCTCTTTGTCAACCAAAACATAGATAGAGGGAGAGAGAGAGAGAGAGAGATACGTTTCTATCGACCAGTTTGCAATTTGCTGCAGTAGCTGAGAGAGAAAGATGTTGGGAGATTGCATTGATGATGGGCCGGTCCTGCCTTTATAAAAAAAAAATAACACATCTCTTTATTTGCTTCATTTTATACTACTTGTTCAAAATTCAATGTCAATTCTGTTTTATTCTTGAACATTTAGATAATATGTATAAAATGTAATTCAGTATCTTTTCTGTTTAAGAATATATATATATATATATAATATATATATATATATATATATATTGTCAACTATTTAGATATATGTTTGTTAATATTCCATTTCGTAAGTGTCATTTTTACCTTTTTTTGTTACACAAAAAGTTCACTTTAAAATTCCATTGCAGCTTTAGCTTAATATTAATTATAAATATATTAGTTTTATAAATAATTTTATTTATCAAAAATACTCAGGTTGAATAGATGTAATTAATAATAATTAAAATATATTTTATTTATTTTTTAATATGTGTGAAAAATATCAAAATAACACTTTTTACGAAACGGAGAAAGTATATATTTATTAATAAACAGATCGACTCTTAATGATATGATATTCATGTTAATATTAATATTTTCACTTTTAAATACAAATATTTAATATGTGGGAAAACTGTGGAAAGAATGTTTGAAGTGCTGGCTGATTTTATTATAAGCTTTGAAGTAATATATATCATTTATAGTTATCCATGTAAATTTTTGTGTATAAATAAATTTTAATCTTAAGATTGCTGTTGAAAGACTGTGGAACTCTTTTGTAAATTATTTAGACTATATATAATTGAAATACTCAATATTATTCCGCAAAACTGAAAAGTGTAGTGTTTTAATTTGAATCACTTGTATTATTTGTATCATTTTTATATAAATCAGAAAGATAATTATATTTTGTACTAGTAGTATCTAAACGGTGACAAAAACAAAAACTATTTTGGATGGCTCCATAAAAGTTGATACTTTTTTTTTGAAACATGATACTTTAAAAGTCAATAAACTCGAAGTAAAATTTAATATATGTCTCTCTTTTTCAACACCTCATACCACACCTTTCAATTTCCATCATTTGTCTTCTCTTTTTGAAAATTTCTGTCCCTTTATTTATTCGGAGCACCAAGAGATACAATAAGCCATTAAATAAATAAAATTATATACATGTTGACGATAAAGTAAATCCCTTACACGGCGGTCAAGTTATATTCAACCGTTGGACGTGTAGCTCGGTTCATCATTCATGTCGGCTTGGTTTTGCCAAGTTTTTAAATGCCTTCGTATTTCTTCCGTAACTTCTTTTTAACGTAGTTCAAAAAAAAAAAAAACTTCTTTTTAACTTACATTTATCTTCTGTTTATGACACTTTTTCAATCCGATGACAAAATGTTCAACCTCATTAATCAACAAATACTACTAATTTCACACACGCTAGGCACCTGAAAAGTAAAAGCAAAAACCAAAATTTCGTTTACTTTCTAAGCAGCAGCTTTTACGTGATACTGGACTAGAAAACTTTAGGCGACATTAATACTATTCCACCTGTACCATATGTATTTTCATATACAAGCATGTCTGACGTTTTAAAGTAACTAGTAAGGGTACAAAATTCATTGATTTTAGCTATTAAGTAAATTTAAAACAATATAAACTACACCAAATATACTGTTTCATAAGTAATATTGTGGGGGGAAAAGCCACTAATTTAGGCTGTTTAGCCATTTCTGATAAAAATTCTCTCTAAACTCTATCAGGATCAGAAATGAACGTGACGAAAGAAGAAAAGGACACGAGCTTGTGAGGAATATAGACTTATGTCTCGTTGACCATATATTTTATGACACGAAGGGAAAATTGCCACAGATAATATATTCATAGTACTATTTTTCATGTTTACACTAACCATTTTTACTAACACTTTTAACGAAGGGTAAAAGATATTTATACATCTAGGGTTAACTAATCTAAACTTATGGTTTAGAGTTGAGGGGTGAGGTAGGGCTTTTGGAATGTGAAATTTATGATTCTAATAAATATATATGAGGTAGAAGCTCTCATTTGGACAATGAAATGTATAAGAAATCTAAGACAGTTTACGGTTATATTTGCGACGGATTTTTCTCAGTTGGTAAAGATGGTTTCTAAACCCGAAGAATGATTCGCATTTGCAAGTTATCTGGAAGATATCAAGATCCTGAAAAGAAGTTTCCACAACTCATAGCTCATCCATATACCGAGGACGCATAATTTAAGGGCGGACAGTCTAGCACGGAGTGCAAGAAAGCAACTCTCGTTGCCGAGCTACCATTTGGTTTACAAAGTCTATATGAGTCTGTTTGTTGCTGACAAAAAAATATATAAATAAATCTTTTTAAAATATATATAAAATTTTGAAAAATAGTTTCAAACATAATTTTTGATTTTCAAAAAGAAATTCTGAAAAGTAAAAAAAATTGAAAAAAAAATTGAAAAAGAAAAATTATAAAAATAATTTGAAAAGGTATAATTTGAAAACATAAAAAAAAAGTATTTTTTATTTATTTATTTAAATAATTATTTATTATATATAGAGAACAAGTGTATAAGAGTCTTTTGTCACTTAATGAATAATGTAATTTTGAAAATGTCCATATAGTGATGGTTAGGGATGTCAAACAGGTTGGTCCGTCCCGAACCGCTGCGGGCTCGTCATCTCGCGGGTCCTGGCGGTCCCGTCCCGCGCGGGCTGCGGTCTCCAAAAGGTCGGCCCAATCCCGTACCTCCCAATTGCACAGTGCCTTACAAGCCGTCCCGCGAGCTGGACGCGAAAGGAGTGCAGCTCGACGCTGCAGGCTGCTCCACTACATACCTAAGTGCACATAATGAAGATACATGAACACATGACGCATCTACTATTGGAGCTTAACAAAATTTTACATATATTGATCTTGTTCTTGAAGTTTAGTTTTTTTTTAAGTTCATGAAGTCTGTCTATTTTTTCTATTACAAGTGCTTGTTTTAGATGAGAACTGATCACAACAAAACTGGTTACTGTCCCGACATACGACATGAAGTCTTACAACTGGTTATTGTCCCGATTCAAAACTGCTTACTCTTGAAGACAGTTAGACATATACACTCCAGACAATGTACATAACCAACTGCTAAGTCTCAACCAAAGTAAATTTTAGAAAAAAACAAATGGTCCAAATCATAGTTTCAAAACAAAACCATGCAACTTAAACAAGAAATCTGAAATTTTAATCAAAGCAAAACACCAAATGAAGATAACATTTCAAACTTGCTAATCTACTCATCTTCATCTTCCCCATCAACAATGGACTCAAATGTTGGTAATTTCTCTTCTTCACCATCACCATCACCATTGATTTCTTCATCTGCAAATATCAGAAACTTCATTCACTTAGGATAAAGGATAATGGGATTTTACAAAAAATATATAATGTCAGTTATTTACCATGTGCATAAGATTCATATCCCTTGATCCAATTCCTAGTGCATATCAGAGCTTGCACATTTTTTGGGAGTAGTCGGCTCCTATATTTATTTAGAACTCGCGATCCAATACTGAAGGAGGACTCTGAAGCCACTGTTGTGATTGGAATACTTAGCAGATCACATGCCATTGCAGCCAAGTCACCATACCGATGCACATTATCTTTCCACCAATCGAGGATGTCCAAGCTCTGGAAATTAGTAATGTCCAATGGTGGTTCTTCAAGATAAGCTTGTAGAGGTGTCTTTCCACTCACAATGCCACTGACTTTGGAAAATGCCAAGAAATCCTATGAAAGTTAAAAAAAAAATAAACAGAAGGAATTTCAGTGAAAAACACTCACATTGTAGTTCCCAAACAGTCCCATTGATCCTGCTGCACATGCTTTTTGTGAAACAATCTCATATGGCTCAGTAGAAGGTGAGTTATTCTTCGATTTTTTGTCGTATGTCTCAAACAGAATACTCAGCTTCTCACGCAAGTTCTTCACCTTTGCATCACGTGTACTCATGTCAAGCTTCCCTAAACAACATTCGACAATTGAAAGCTTAAACCGTGGATCAAAGACTGCTGCCATTGACAAAAACACCACTAACTTCATCCCAATATTTGTCAAACTTCTCCTTCATCGGTGGCACCATGTGTCTAACAATCTCATCGTCGCTTTCCTCATTTCTCCAAAGCCAATCATGGATCAACCAAACCTGATAGAAATACAGGTTTGCAGTCGGGTAATTCAAACCAGACATCAAGCTTGTGATCACAGCAAAAGGACCCAAAAAATCGCAGATGTTGTCTGCTCTAGTCCATCCTCGGCTGTGGGCGTTGAGTTATAACCCTTCTTATCAAATGTCTCCAACTTAACAAATGCTTTACGGTACTTGAGGGCTCTTTCAAGCATATAGTAAGTTGAGTTCCATCTCGTCGACACGTCCAGTATTAGCCACCCACTTTCTACTACACCCGCAGCATCCACACATTTTTGGAACAATTGTTCACGTGTTTCCGATCCTAATACATACTTAACACTATTTCTTACTTTCTGCAAAAAGTCTCCAATAACCTTCAACCCATCTTACACTATGAGATTAAGTATGTGAGCCGCACATCTTACATGGAAAAACTCTCCTCCACACAACAAATCATCATTCAAATTCAGCTGCGACTTCACAATGTCCTGCATCGAGTCATTACTTGTAGCATTATCTAATGTGACTGAGAACACCTTCTTATCAATTCTCCACTCTTTCAGTGTCTCAAGGAGTTGAACCGCAATACTCATACCGATATGTGGTGGCGGTAGAGCACAAAACGTCAGGATCTTACTGTTCAACTTCCAATTCCGATCAATATAATGTGCTGTCACACACATGTATCCTTCCCATTTCACGGATGTCCACAAGTCAGACGTGAAGGAGACTCGTCCAAGGAGACTCGCTAATTTCCTATTGAGTGTGTCTCTCTCACTTTCATATAGTCTATACACATCTGCTCTCGCTGTGTTTCGACAAATGGTTTGGACATCAGCATTCAAATACTTCCAGGTGTCTCTCACTCTTTCATACTCCACGTACGAGTAAGGTAGATCATGCTGGACTATTGTCTTAGCTACCATATGCCTAAATACAGTGTGATCATACTTGCGAGATACCACTTTCCCTTCGGTGTTGAGTTGTTGCTGCCTTCCTCGATTCCTTGGATACATTTTACATTTGAACTGGTGTCTTCTCAACCCACTGGTTCCATGCGAGTGAGATTGCCATGCATACTCATTCTTGCAATGATTGCATGCCGCTTTCAACTTTCCATTGGCTTTTTCGACCACCTTGAAATCTTTCCAGACATCTGATCTTTGCCTCTCTTCCCTTTCTTCTTCGCCGATTTCATCCTCATCAACCTCTTCTTCATCCAGTTCATCACCAAGCTCTGGTATGTCCTCTGCGACCTTCCCTTTCTTCTTTTGTGACTGAGTAGGCAAAACCTTCTTCTTTTTCGACTTAGTAGGCGATTTTCTTCTCCCTCCACGAATCACCGACATCATAGGAACAGACTTTCCCTTACTACACGCCTGTGCAGACGAGCCAACGCCACCATCTATAGTGGATTGCAACATGGGTTTCCCCGTGGCTGTTCCGAAACTGGTCTGTCTGCGAGGCTTGGTTTTTTGGGTTGGTTGACTGATTTTAACATCAGAATCATCAGTATCATCGACAAGACTGATAAGCCTTTTTCTGCTTCCTTGCTGCTTCCCATCAGGACGAGTTACACCAGCTTCCTGAGAAGCGATCTCATCAGCAACCTCATCTGCTGCAGCAAGAGTAGCTAAGACTTCCTGAGTGGCAAAGTCCACAGTATTTGGTGGGGAGTAATGTGGATCAAACGTCGACTGATCTTCGAACTCGCTCCTTGATCCCATGGTCTCTCTCTCTCTCTCCCAAGTTTTGTGTTTTTTTTTCACGCCGTTGTCTAGAGATAACATTTTTAGGGTTTCCTAAATTTTGTCTATTTTTTAAAAAATTTGTTAATATATTTTTTCAAATTTGTTACTATTGTTTTTTTTTTTCAAATTTCCAAATATTTATACAAGTACACAAACACAAATCTCTCGTTCAAATTTACTATATCATCTACGCAAAGCAAGCTAAACTAGACAGTGATCCGGGAGCGGGTTCGTGAGGTCGTTCCCATCAGGTCGCTCTGCTTCAGCGCGGGTACGCCACCTCGCTCCGAGACGTCGCTCCAAATGTCTGCTTCGTCTTTTGATATTGCGCGCGGGTTGCCGACGTCGCTCCAAATGTCTGCTTCGTCTTTTGATATTGCGCACGGGTTGCCGACCTCGCTCCGTCTTGGTCGCTCCGGCTATCGAAAGTCGTCGACAAGAAACTAAGTTTGGAGCGGGTGTCTCACCCCGCTGCAGGACGTCGTTTTCAGGTGAAGAAAGCAACGGAATCGATGAAGCTTCCAGATGCGGTTCTATGGCCCGTCCCGCGGTTAATGAGGGCCGTGCCGCTTTGAACCCGGAACCGAACAAGCCCCGTCCCGTAAGGCCCGTTTTTTTGCGGGTCATGAATACCTAGGCCCAAACCCGCACCGCCACAGGTTTAAACGGGACAAGCCTTCTGTTGACATCTCTAGTGATGGTAAAGATGAATATTGATACCATAAAAATAGTAAACATGAAAATTCCCCAATCTTAAATTAATTCCAACGATAGTATCCCTGAAAATTCTTTTCAATTTATGTATAAAGAGTACTTTACTCAACCCAAGAAATTGGGTATTTTTTTTTATATAAATTATACTTTTAAGGCATTAAATTTCTAATATTTATTTGGAATGATCATCTGTACAAAATTATAAAAGTTAATACAAGTTTCATTGTTAAGAACTTTTTTGACATCAAATGACTATTGTATTATCTAAACTAGTCATTTGATTATCTAAACTAGGGTAGGTACGGATAACTTGACGAGAATAGAACGATTAACGAGAAAAAATTCCTACAAAATGTTCTCGTATATTTAGCTAAAAGTCCGTCACTAAATTATCTCTTCAAGGGACATAAGCGGTAGAGAATTCCTCAAAGTTTTGCTTCAATCTTACAAATTAGTTGTGCTCTGTTGAGAAAACTAACAATTTTTCCGGAGGTTGAACTATCGATATCAAATCTTTACTATATGTTTCAAAGCGATGACTTTTCGAATATTGAGTCATACATTACATTTTCCATAAAAGAGATTCCACTTCTTCATGTAGTGACGAGATTTTATTATTCATATTCATGGTTTCTAAGAGTTGAATGTTCCTGATGAATCTTTGAAAATACTGTTAGGAAGCTAATGAGTTTATTTATGAAGATAATACAAAAGATTTACAAAATCATAAAAAAAAGTCAATTTGCAAAAGGGGTTCGTGGTTTTTTTTTTTTTCCCGTCAAAAGGTCATTCTATTACTCAAACTTGAGGTGGTCTAGGTAACCAAACCGGAATAGAACAACCAATAAAAAGTAACCCCCTATGGAAGGATCTTGCAGTCTTAGCTAAAAAATCTGAAATCTGATTGCGCGCCCGTGGAACATGAATGATGCTGAAGTCCGGGAAGCATATCTGTAATGTCTCTATTCTCTCCAATTCTGTCGCAAAGCTTGGCCAATCTTGAGGGTCATTTATCATTGCAATCAGCTCCTTGCAGTCTGTCCCAAAGCTCTGGCATGTTGAATGTTGAAGCACATTTTCCATCGCCCACCGCAGTGCTTCTACTTCCGAATGCAAAGTTGATTCACGTCGAGTGAAATTCTTTGTTCCCATAAGTTGAATATTCTCAGCACTGTCCATCCATACCCAGCCGCATCCACTAAAGTGAGCAGAAGATGTCCAAGATCCATCTAGCAAGCATATATTACCCAAGCGTATGACTTGGGCTATCTCAGGGATATTAGCTTGAACCACTGGTTGTAACACTGGTTGTACCGCTTCGTTAGCATCAAACCATGCTTGACATTCACTCTCTGCGTGTCGAACTAGATCCAATGGATCTCTATCTATTCCTCTGAAGAGTTTGTCATTTCTAGCCTTCCAAATATACCATAGTATCCAGGGATAAGGATCCCTGTCTCGTTCTGGTTTGATGATGCTATTCTTCCTCCAAAACAGATAATCCATATTTGTATAGACACTTGATACCGGAAATATATCCGGGCTTGTTGGAGTCGATGATAATGACCAAACTTGAATAGCTGGCGGACATTCAAAAAATGCATGGGTCACAGTTTCCTCTAATTCTCCGCATCTTGGACAGTAATTGTCACACCTCATATTGCGTCTTGTTAAGTTCCTCGTTACTGCCACATGACCAGTCAACAATTGCCATATAAGATGACATATCTTCTTTGGCGCTTTTACCTTCCAAGCAAAGGCTTGGAGCTTTGTGATGCTTGGCTCTATAACTTATTTCTCTGCTGCTGGTTTTAATACATTTTGTGCCACCCAATAACCAGATTTAACCGTATATTGGCCATTCTTTGTGTAGTTCCAGCAGAAAGTATCTCGACGATGAGTCGAGCTTATGGCTAAACTCCTTATGAGAGGTATGTCCTCAGGGATGACATAATTCTCCAATAGACCAATATTCCACTCCTTCGATGCTTGATCAATAAGATCACTGACTCTCATATTAGGGTGCATGGCCGGCGCTATGGAGTTAGCTGGTCTCGCGGGGGTCGTTGGAATCCACGGATCTTCCCACACCTTGACTTCATATCCTGAATGTATTTTCTGTCTGATCCCTAATAGTAACAATTTCCTGGCTGCAATAATGCTCGTCCACACATAGGATGGGTTGGTAGCAGTATCCACTCTTAGTGGAGAACTCAATCTATAGTATCTTCCCTTCAATACCCGTGCAACTAGAGAATCAGGGAACTGAAGTAGCCTCCATAATTGTTTCGCCAACAGGGCCAGCTTGAACTCATGGATCATACGGAAACCAATTCCACCCTCCTCCCTTGGTAAACAAACTTTCTCCCACTTCGCCCAGTGTATCCCTCTCTTTGGTGGATTTGAACTCCACCAGAACTGTGCAATGGCACTAGCAAGGTTTTCACAAATCTCTAGTGGGAGCAGAAAAGTAAACATAACGTACGTCGGTAGAGCAAGCAAAATGGATTTAATCAACACTTCCTTTCCACCTTTTGAGAGCCATCTGTCTGTCCATCCATTCACTCTATGCATCAACTTATCTTTCAGAAATGCAAAGAGTTTGCACTTAGATCCACTTATGTCTTCTGGGATACCAAGGTAAGCTCCCATTCCTCCTTCATTCTGTATTCCAAGCACATCTTTAAGCTGTTGTCTAGTAGCCGCATTAATCCGCTTACCAAAGAGTAAGGAAGATTTATCAAAATTAATACATTGTCCAGACGCTTTGCCATATTTCCTGACTACTTTCATTACTTCTTCACATTCACGGGGCTCCGCCTTACAGAAGAAAAGGCTATCATCAGCAAAGAGAAGGTGGGATACCGACGGGCACGCGCGTGTAACGCGCATCCCTGTTATCTTCCATTGGTTCTCTGCATGATTGAGAAGGCTAACGAGCGCTTCCGTGCATAGAATAAAAATGAAAGGAGACAAAGGATCCCCTTGACGTAATCCTCTCACTGGAACAATATTTCCTCTTGGCTCACCATTGATAAGGACCTTATATTTCACCGACGTAATACAACGCATTATCCAGGCAATCCATATCTCTGAGAACCCCATTTTGCGCATGACAGCTACAATAAAGGGTCATTCCATCCTATCATATGTGTTACTCATGTCTGTCTTGATAGCTATCTTTTACAAAAAGAGTAATAATAATAACTCAAATTTATTTTGTATTTTAAAAAGAGAGTAACTAAAAGAGTATTATTAGCCAGAAAGAATCAAACAATGTCCGTGATAGTATGTAGCTAATAAGTAGCTATCCAACCCAATGTCCATGTTTCTTATCGGTCGTCACATTGTACGACAGTAAAAGATCCAGTTTTATTAGTAGTTGTTTTCGTATCTCATTAACATATAGTATCATTATATACTTTATTACCACAAAAGTCTCGAGCAAACTTATTACCACGAAATCTAACCGAGTAACGGAGAATCGGAGATCAAAGACAATAACAATTGAATTAACTTAAAAAGAAGTAAGCGATAGAGAACTTTTTACGCATAAGTGAAAAATAAGAAGAATACAAAATAGCGAGGATATCTAATTAAGAACCACTTAGCTTAGGATATGATTTTGTGTCATTTTATCTTGTAATCTCCCTATTAATTCAAATGTTACACACGGTCGTACTATCACGAGAGCAACAAATCCTAAACATATATAGTTTCCAGTGAGGCAGGTGTCATTTCACTTTAATTAGACGCAGTTCAAGAATCTGGTCTGATACCACTAAAGTCTGGGAAAGACAATAGATCCACAAAGGTTATAGACATGCCCGGTCTAGGGCATACGCAAAATAACTGACCGCTTATATAACAATTTTAGATGTATATGGGGCACTATACAAAAATTCTATGAAGAATAAGAGCATAAATTTGTATTTCAGAGTAGGGCATTAGAGCACCATTAACAAGGGTTCTTAAAAGGGTTTTTAAAAATAATGAAACATTTAATTAAATCAAAACTAAAGAAAATTGCAGTTATCGATCCTTAATATATGATTTTTGTGACCGATTACAAAGGAGGTTTCTAAGCCACGTGTCAGCAAACTAAATAATGAGGCATTTTTTTCTCTCTCTCCTCTTCTCTTTCGTGCCTCGTCTTCTCCGTCTCCTCCTATGTTCTCCGTGGGACGACGATGGCTTTTCGTTCTCTCCTTCACACCTACAAGGTTCAAACGAAAGCTAAAACCCCATCTCACTTCGTTAAGCCTCCTCTCTACTCGATAAATCTCTCTCTGTCTCCTTCTCCGTGGATCTCTCATTCGATCGAATGATCTCTCTCCTCCGTTGAGTTTCAGAACTTCTCTGTGGAGATCGATGGCCACATCCACTCGAAAGTGAGTTTGATTGTATTTTTGAATTGGTTGGAGCTTGATTTAATAATGGTGTTCTTTCTTGCAGTAAACCACATGTAAATGTGGGAACAATTGGGCATGTAGAACATGGGAAAACTACTTTAACTGCTGCAATCACAAAGGTGATTCCTTTTTTTTACATTGATGAGAGTTTTTTAATTGGGAGAACCTCTTTTGTTTTTTTTTAAGTTGAGATATGGATTCTACTTATTGTTTAGGTTCTTGCTGAAGAGGGAAAAGCTAAAGCTATTGCCTTTGATGAAATTGATAAAGCTCTCCAAGCCAATGTTTTTGCTCTAGTCTGATTCGGATGGTCAATCTATGTTAAGATTTGATCTCGGCATGATCTTAATCGCAACCGATGAGTTCTCAGCGGAAAATAAACTTGGACAAGGTGGATTTGGATCTGTCTACAAGGTATGCACTTTTCATTGTAAAATATGTTTTCAAAACATCTATATTTTTCGATGATGTCATACCGGTTTCAGGGGATTTTACCGAGCGGACAAAAGATAGCGGTAAAGAGATTAGCTGGAGGGTCAGGACAAGGAGACTTAGAGTTCAAGAATGAGGTTTTACTCTTAACGAGACTCCAACATAGGAATCTGGTTAAGCTTCTTGGCTTCTGTAATGAAGGAGATGAAGAGATTCTTGTTTATGAGCATGTCCCTAATTCAAGTCTTGATCAATTTATATTCGGTAAGCCTTGGCACGACCAATTGTAATGTATTTTCATTACAAGACTTTTATCAGACTAGAGAAAAATAAATCCTTTTTTTTTTCTTTGTGAATCTGTAGATGAACACAAACGTTGGCTACTTACTTGGGATGTGAGGTGTAGAATCATAGAAGGAGTTGCAAGAGGGCTTCTTTATCTCCATGTCTGGATTAAAGCTTGAAGAGTTTAAGACACTTGCAAAGCTTGCTTTATCTGACTCTGTTACTACAACATCAAGGGCCTCAAACCTGAATCCATCTGGTATTTCTCTGAACAAAGACTTAATATAAAATGTGGCCAAATGAAAATTTTTTGCATTAGAAATTGCTATCATTTGCCGGATACATAATATAAAAAAAGGAAAAGTTTTTATGTAAGGGGATGTTTTGGCGGTCATATACTATCTTTTTGTGCTTACTATTGAACTTGGAGAACAAGAAAGTTGTGTTTCCTTCTAAGACTTTTTCTTGTGCTCAAAGATGAGATTCACGAGAACGTATTTCATAGTATTATGATACAATATGCATAAATATTTGAGTAAGTAATATTTCAATTATGCATAAATTTTTTTAAGAACCATTGATTAAGAAACTCCCAATGGAACACAAAATCTATGGGTTTCTCAACTAAATTTCTTAACTAATTTTTATTATTAAATAAATCATTAAGAAATCCAAATGGGGATATAGGGATAATGGCTCTTACAAGTTAAAAAAAAAAAGTTAGACCGAACTCATAGATCCATCATTTGCTGAGAAGATAGTTAACACTGACCTGACATGGTCAGAGCAAAACGTAAAAATGATCGGAGCATTAAATACAATCTTAAATACGCTTGATAGTATATCACATCACCGTTGGGATCCACTTCCAAGACCTTCTCATATCAAACTTATAGTCTCAATACTTTTATATTCATTTGTTAACTAATACCTTTTAACTCTCCACAGTTTTAGCTGCTTGTATTATTAATAAAACATACATTTTTCATATTTAAGTGTTAGTTAGCATATTTTTCTTGAGTTACTTCTTATACAAGTTATCGAAATTTTGTATCCTATTTCTGAGTTGTATTTTAAGATTCATCATTTGGCGCTAGAAAAAGGGGATATTCAACAAAAAACCTCTAAAATACCGGTGTGAAACACACATCGCGATGACTGGACAAGACATATCTAGTGTATGTTCATTTAATTTGTTTAATTGCTAATTAATTTTAAATTTGAAAAGTTTTTATTTTTTTTGTATGTTTATTCCTATGAATTTTGAGAAGATAAAAGCTTAGGCTCAATTGAACCGATTAAAAAAGGTAACTGAAATATCTAGAAGCAGATGGTGGTGATGATTCTTACCGGTTTCATTCTTCACTTGATGATGATAGAGTTTTTGTTGTAAATTATGTTTAGTCCAAAAAATAGCATGAAATTTCCAATTAATCGCTTGTTTGCAACGATGATTCTTTGACTTTTTTTTTATTATCTCAATTGAATAATATAAAATTGACTAGACTCGTTGACTCCTACTAAATCAATAAAAATAGACTAGCAATCACTATTAATTCAGTTTGAAGTGTGATATTTTTAGATCAGTATAAAATTATCTCCTTTTAGCTTCAATTATTACAACAAACAAAAATTAAGTTTTTTATATGAAAAATATTTAGTAATCTATATAAAAAACAGATGTGTTGTTTACTTTGGATCTTTACTCATGTAATTTTTTCTAGTTTTATTTTTCTAATTTTTATTGTTTAGAATCTTTAATTACAAAGATTAATAATTCAGTCTAGCGTTAAAAAGAAATCTGGAGGGAGTATATCCTCTGTTCGAAAACGCGTCCGAGTTGACGAGTTCTCGGCCGGATAAGCGTTAGGCGTGTGCTCACCGTGGCGAGGAGGAGCAAATCAGAGTGGCCAGGCGGTGGACTGATTTTTTTTTCGATTTAACCGTGGAATCAGTGAAATCGGTGCCTACGGTTACAAAAACGTGTTGCTAAACCGAGAAACTTTGAACAAAATCGACAAAAAGATGAAAAATCGTGTTCGAAGCATATAGATGGCGGTTAGGGTTGCAGAAAACTTTAGCAAATAGACAAGGGTAGACATGTAATTTTCTCATTTAATGAATTAAAGCCGAAAAATGCAAAAAAAAATTAAAGATGGGCTTCGAAACCGGGTCATGATGTCATTTATCCGAGTTTCTAACCACCAGGACAAGTCAACATATTGGGTATGGTTGCCAAATCAAATATATATTAGTAAAATATCTTAGAAGTAATCTTCGATTACTCCTCGATTATTTAGTAACTCGCTAGGTCCGGAGTAGCCGTCCGACTAGTGCCTAACGTAGTTCCGAACGGGGAGTATATCTAATGGATAAATGATTTTGATATTTTTTTAATTGTTTTTAGTGTCTTGTTAGCTATTAGATATCAGGCCCATAAAGGAATAAAATCAGAACAAAGCGCCATTGTAGCTGAGCCCATCAGAAGTCGAAACAGATGAATTTAAAATTTAACCAATGTCATACATGGATAAATTTTGAAAAGATACAAAGATTAGGGGTGTAGATGCAAACTAGTAAAAGCTGAAGTCGGTTCCCACTCTCTCCCGATCTTTTATTAATCATCTTCTCCCTTTTCGCTTCTCTTATTCTCTCTAAGAGAGGAAAGAACCAAAGCTCCGTCTCTCTCTCTCTCTCTCTCCGGCGATTACTTCCGATCTAATCCGGTAAGCAATATCCTCTTCTCTTTATGTTCTTCGTAGAATCTTAATTCATTTGAAACCCTAGGATCTACAGATAGTATTTCGAAACCCTAGATTTCGTGTAATCGAATCTCTAATTCGAAAATTGATTGGTTAATTAGGTTGTGAGATTTCTTAGGGATTCGTGAAAGATGCCGGCCACCGCGGGAAGAGTTCGCATGCCTGCGAACAACCGTGTCCACAGCAGCGCGGCGCTTCAGACTCACGGCATATGGCAGAGCGCGATCGGTTACGATCCCTACGCGCCAACGGCCAAAGAAGAGCCGAAGACGACTCAGCAGAAGACCGATGACCCTGAGAACTCTTACGCGAGCTTCCAGGGTCTTTTGGCTCTCGCGCGCATCACTGGATCCAACAACGACGAGGCTCGCGGGTCTTGTAAGAAGTGTGGGCGTGTTGGGCACTTGACGTATCAGTGTAGGAACTTTTTGAGTACGAAGGAGGATAAGGAGAAGGATGGTGGTGAGATTGAAGCTGCTGTTATGGCGGGGTTGGAGAAGGTTAGGAGGTGTGCTGGGAGAGGTGAGGTTGAGGAGGTGGAGAGTAGTGAGGAGGAGGAGGAGAGTGAGAGTGAGGATTCTGATGTTGATTCTGAGATTGAGAAGATTATTGCTGAGAGGTATGGGAAGAAGAAGGGTAGTGGCAGTAGTAGTAGTGTTAAGAAGAAGAAGAAGCGTGATGAGTCTGAGTCTGATTCTGATCCTGGAGATAGGAAGAGGAGGAGGAGGTCGAAGAAGCGGAGGACGCATAAGAGGAGGAGCGTGAGTGAGTCTGAGGAGGAGGAAGAAGGAAGGAGTAAGAGAAGGAAGGAGAGGAGGGGAAGAAAGAGAGATGATGATTCTGATGAGTCTTCTGATGAAGAGAGAAGTGTTAAGAGAAAGAGTAGGAAGGAGAAGAGGAGAAGGAGGAGCAGGCGTAACCGTTCTGATGATTCGGAGTCATCTGACGATGATGCAAGTGGTAGAAGGCAGAAGCGCAGGAACAAAGTGGCAGCTTCTTCTGACTCTGATGTCTCGGGTGATAATGATTCACGTGTTGGGAGGGGTTCTTCTAAGAGGTATGAGAAGAAGAGCAGGAAACGCCATCACAGGAAGGACTGAAGCAAAAGATGTATCAGGTTCTGCCATTTGATGTCTCCATTACAACTCTCTTATCAATCTATGTACAATAATGAATGAAACCTGCCTATGGGATTTGATTTGTGTTTGGCTCTTGTGGTCTCTTTGTTTCAAGCACGTATGGTTGAGATACTGTTGTTAATTCTGTGATGATTTGTTTCTAAAGTTGCGATCTTTTAAGTTATTATTGCCAATTAGTTTTACAAGAGTGAACAAGTCGGCCATAAAGCTGAGAAGTCGGCAACAGTCGTTGTAGAGAGAGATCACAAGACTCGTGAATTGGTTTTGGCATGGTATCTGAGGGTAGTGTCGTCATTTAAAGAGCTCGAGTTTCATTGCTCAGCTCATATCTCCTTGTGGGTCATGTTAATCTATTCTCCACCGTTGAAGCAAAAGTTAAAAAAGAAATAAGAAAATATCAATCTTGAAACTTTATAAATCCCAAGAAAATAGGTGAAGTTGGTTCAGAACAAAAGATCCAAAGAGAAAAATATCTCAAAAACACACAAAGGAAGAAGAAGAAGAAGAAGAAGAAGATGCCTTCAAGCACATTCTCTGGAACTGTGAGCTCACCGAAGCTGTCAGTGGCAGTGGACACGGGCAACCCTTTTCTCAACCTCACCGTTGATGGTTTCCTCAAGATCGGAGCTGTAAATATAATCTATCTATCTCTCTTTCTATCTCTCATCTCATTGTTTTATATTTGATTTTCTGAATGGGTTTTATAGGTTGGAGTCACAAAATCTCTTGTGGAAGACACTTACAAAGCCATCGACAAAGGTAAAGTCCTAAAACCAAAATATGAAAGCTCGACTCGTTGGTAGATCTGTTTTTTTTTTGCCTCTTATGGTTTGTGTTGTTGATCATGTGGTTAGGGAGTGTTTCCAAGAGCACTCTTGAGCATGCGGTGAGTACTATTTTATCAAACCCATGTGTATGATATGTGTGTGTGTCTGAAAAAACAAACGTCTCATCTATTGTGTTACACATTATGGTTGCAGCTTAAGAAGATGTGCAAAGAAGGTGTTTACTGGGGTACGTTGCTTTCTAAAGCCATTGTTTTAGTTTTACCAATGGATAATAAATGATTTTAAAATAATAATAAAAGCTCAAATTTGCAACAAATATATGAATGAATATGATCAGGATCTGTGGCTGGAGTTTATGTTGGAACAGAGTATGGAATCGAACGTATCCGTGGCACTAGAGATTGGGTACTACGTTCATTAGTCATTACATCCACACACATTGAGCTATTCTTTTTTGCAAAACTTATGAATGATTGTTTTGAAACTTTTGCTATCAGAAAAACGCAATGTTGGCAGGCGCGGCGACAGGAGCAGTGATCTCTGCGGCTACCAACAAAGGGAAAGACAAGGTCGTGATCGATGCCATTATGGGTGGCGCTCTTGCAACTGCGTCCCAGTTCCTTAACAATCATTATTTCTACTGAGTTTCAATCTTCCTATTAGGACCAAGTTTGGATTGTTATATCCAAATTTGGTCCTTATGGTGTGGGTTTCTTTGTTTGTTTCCAATAAAAAGATGTATTACTTTTGAATGAATTGAATTCGAGTAACATGAACGTTTAGCAATGGTCTGTGGTCTTCTAAAAACTCTTTGGCCAACTCCAGAGGAGTCTTGTTCATTACTTTATTCTCCATGTTTGGCGGTGTGAAGTTACATAACGTAGAATAAGGAGTTGTTCGATGTGTACAGTTAGCTATAGTCAAAGAAAACCAAATGAATGAATGAAAGGTTAGGAATAGATATTGAGAGCTTCTTCAACGGTGTTAAGAAAAGATATATATATAACTGTTATGAACCAGATTGTGGATGACTCATAACCAAGAGATTATGATTCTTAATCTTTCCATTTATCTATGACGGTGTAATCTCAAGCAAACTCTATGTTATGAATAAAGATAGATTTTTCTATTACTTTTATAACACGTTATCAGCACGAAACTCTAAATCCCTAAGCTAATATCCAAATCGAAAAATCCTAAAATCCTAACCCTAGCCGGCGATCCGACGAACCCTAAACCCCGATCGCGTCTCTTGTTCCCACATCTGTTCCAGCTCGCGTCCCCGATCAGCTTCAGCCCAAGGCGTTCCTGATCCTAACTCAGACGTTCGCGACCCGAGAGCAGCTCCATCACGCGACCTCTTCCTCGTTCGCGACAGCATCATACAGCTCGCGTCTGACGATCAAGGCGTTCCCGATCAAGCAACAAAGGACGTCCGTGACCCGATAGAAGCGACTCAATCCATTCCAGCTCGCGTCCCGTTCGTGTCCAGCTCGTGGCTCAACTCCTTTGGTGGTCCGATTCAACAATCATCTAAGGTTAATAGGTAATTCAAAACCTAAGAACCCATAATCGAACATGGATTGATTGATAAAGAATGAAACCCTAAAACCCTAATCTTTATGAATCAAAACCATAGGGTAATAGATCAAAAATCCTAATTGAGTAAATCGAAGCTCTAAAAGTTCGATACTCCAAACCCTAAATCATGTTCCTACATGATTAAAACCCCAAATCGGTTTTTACAAGTTAAAATCCTATAAACCCTAACCATATATCTATAAACCCTAAATAATATAAGTATCAGAATTAATTATACTATAATTATCAAATCACATAAAAACCCTAATCGAATATTTTGAAATCAAAACTGTTTTCGGTTTTGATCATTGAGGTTTTAAATCTGATTGAATCTGATGCTATGTTGCTAGAATTGTTTGACCGTTAAATTGATAGATTTATTTTCTCATCGTGCTTGGTTAATTGTTCATCTGATTTAAAATTGTTTAAACCGACCAGCCTGTTAAAACATTGATTGAATCCGATAGGTTGCTAGCTTGCTTTGCTTATATAATCCGATAGGTTGATAAATTGATTGAGGTTTACTTGTTTAAAATCCGAATGATCTGATTGCATGATTCTTGAGGTTTAATATCATATGCTAGGATTGATAGTTTTGTAATATGATTTGTTTTAAATAGAAACCCTAAATAATCTGTATGATAGGTTATATTGATCTGATTTGGATGTCTTTGAGAATTGAGAATCTGTATGCTAGGTTGATAGATTCATGATAAAATCTAATGTCTTGAGGTTTAAGATTGTATATTAAGTTCGATTAAATTGATTGATCTGATTATATGTTTTTGAGGTTTGATAAATTCAGATACTAGATAAATTATTTACACATGGTTTATGCTAAATACCAATCAGCCTTGAAACTGATTCATTGAAATTCATGCTTGAAATCTATATTCTAGTATTGCTAAAACCAGTCTTGAAACTGATTTATTGAAATTCATGCTTGAAATCTATATTCTAGTATTGCTAAAATCAGCCTTGAAACTGATTGAGTGATTAATAAATCTTTTTACTAGTCTTGCTAAAATCTATTGATTGTTAAACCCTAATTGCATGATTAATTGAATTCGTTTTTGCTAGTCTTGATAAACCATAATATTATGAGCACATAGAAATAGTATTGCTGAGACTTGCTAGAAATTGACTGATTGATTAAATGCCTTTAAGATTGATAGTCTCATTGTCCTCACAAGATTGAAATCCGAATTGATTGTTTTTAAGAGTAAGGCCGAATGAAAATTATACCTAAATATTGAGTGATATATGATTTGAGATGTCGAAAATCAACCTGGATTTTTATGCCCTAAATCTCTCTGGAGATAATTATTTACGGTGGACATTGGATACAAAGATTATCCTAAAGTCAAAGGACTTGGTGAATGAATCACAAAAGGCAATAATGCCAATGAGAAAGATTGATACATGGCAATATTAATTATTAGCCATCATCTTATTAAGAGTCTCAAAGATCAATATCTGACTATAGAGAATCATCTAGACCTTTGGACAGAGTTAAAAATCGAGATATGATCACCAAAGAACGGTGTTATTACCAAAGGCCCTATTTGATTCGAGGAATCCCAGAATCCAGGACTATAAGTCCGTGGATGAGTCTATTGCTAGCTGGGTAAAATAATGGATTACTGATGAGAAACAGTGAATTGAGACCTCTTGGATTAACCTCATTACCTGATACCAATAAGACCGCAGAAGAAAAAAAAAGGGGGTAACCACGTCCAGAATGATAGACCACACGGCCATGACCGTGGAGGGTGGAAAGGACGTGGCCATGGCCACTATAACACATTTTGGCTGTGGGTATGAACCCAATTTGAGCCATGGTCAAGGCAGTGGCCGTGGTATATCGTTTAAACCACAAAGCTCGACCAAATCAGTGTGCCATGTGGAATGGGGAACCATTAGGCTAAGATATGAAGGACTCCCAAACATTTTTGTGACCTCTATCAAAAAGAGTCTGAAGGGGAAGAATCCTGAAACCCACTTGGTCTATAAAGATGGTGAAAATAATTTCGAACATGATCAAGATGATCTTATGGAATATGAGACTTATGATTGCCTAAAAGAATCAAGTTGATAATCTGATTTCGACATCAAACTTGTGTGATTGCTTTGCTTGTATGCTTTCTATGATTTTTATCTCCCTGAATTTATTTCTATTACATTGTCTGCTTAGATTAAATGAATGAATAATTTTTCTATATGAGTACACTGAAAAACGCCAATATAAGTACTAAAGCAGGTATCGCCAGTCTGAAAGAAGAATATGGCTAGGCTAATATATTATTTCCTAAGGGTATGCATCTAGAAATCAGTGATGCCTTATATTCACTCAGCTCTAAGAGCAAGAGCAGCCTATTGAGTTTTAAGGATATAAGAATGAATAGTTTCCAAATTGAAACAATGGGCGAAGGAAACAAAGAGTTCCTTCAGATATATGTATAAAATCGCCCAAGGCCATAATAAGTCCTAAAGACTATGCATGCATTCTCTAATGACCTAGCTAGACTATGCATAGATCAGTATGATAGAGGCTAAAAGCCTGCAAAAATATACACTTTATGGCACGACCGGATTGGCTATCCTGGTCCAAACATGATGCGAAAATTGATATTCAAAAGGCACACATTAAAAGATAAGAAGAGTTATCCCAAAGAATCTCACGTGTGTAGCATGTACACAAGGGAAACTCATTAGGCTATCACCAGTAAAACGGCTACAAGCCCCTTTTTCATAATAAAGACTATATGTCTAGATAATACTGGTGAATACATGTCCCAAGCGTTTAAATGATTATGGTATGTCCATGGGGGTAAGTGTGGACAATTCTGTGATACATTTCCATACCAAGAACGGCTTGGCCGAAATCTTTTAAAACGCAAATAGCTGATTGATAGACCATAACTTATGAGGTCAAAACTCTCATTCACAGCTTGGGCCACACGAAATTTACATGCACCTAAGTTAATACGCATCAGGCCATTTAGTGAGCATAGATATCCCCTATCACAATTATTAACGGGTCAAGAGCCAGACATACCCCATCATAAGACATTTGGATGTGCTGTCTATGTACTAATTGCTCCACCACAGAGAATTAAGATGAGACCTCAAAAGGAAGATGGAGATATATGTTGGATATGATTCTCCCACAATAATAAAGTACTTTGAGCCAAATATGGGTGATTATATTTGAGGCCAGGTACACAGATTATTTTAAGACCATGAGGAGAAAAATAATAAAGCTGGTAAAAGAATGGTAAAAGAAATAGAATGGAATCAACCATCGATGTCTTGGCAAGATCCTCGGACTAAAGGATGTGAAATAGACGTCCAAAGATTATACATTTACAAAGCTAGCTAATCAAATGCCAGACACATTTGCTGACCCGAAAAAGAATGACTAAGTCATATATAAACCAGCTTGTAAAGCACCAACGAATTTGATGTCCAAGAAGAGACACAGTCAAGTTGCTACAGAGTCTAGACAACGTATGAAACGTGGTAGACCAATAGGTTCCAAAAGATAAGAATCCTCGGAAACAAAAGAAAGGTGCAGAGAATGATAATCAAAATCCAAATCTGAGGTTACTAAGGAAACCATCCCAGACATGGAGATAAGGCCGGCCGGCTCTAAGGTACATGTACCAAACAATGTAGCTTGGGACGCCAAGCTGCAAAGTATTAAAGGTCCTGATAATAATGAATCTCAATCGATTATATCATGTCTGGAACATAATGGAACCAATAAGGAATGTCGACATAAGATGATTTATTTGCATACAAGGTAGCACTTGAATTTATGAATATAAGTGAGGATCATGAACCCACGTCAATATAAGAGTGCGCACTCGTAGAACAGATTTGATTGAATGGAAACGTGGGGTTAAATAGTTTAAAGAAGAAAGGCGTATTTGGCCATATGATTAAGACGCCATATGATGTTAAAACCAGTGGATATAAATGAGTCTTGTGAGGAATAGAAATCGTGAGATATAAAGCTGATGTTGCACAAGGATTCTCACAAAGACCAGTAATAGATTATGAGGAGACATACTCCCATGTGGTGGATGCAACTATTTTTAGATTTCTCATAAGTGTGGCTATATAAGAGAGAAAATTAGACTTGCAGCAAATTGATATAGTGACTGCATATTTATATGGTCCACTGAATAATGAAAGTACTAGAGGGTATTGAGCTGAAAGAACAACAAGTTCTCGAGAACAATATTGATAATCATCAAAGTATATGATCTGAATATCCTAGGAACCTCTGGATACAATTTCTCAAACAGTTGAATATCTCAAGAAAGAGTTTGAGATGAAAGATCTTGGAAAACAACGTTTTGTTTGGGATTACAGCTTGAGTACATTAACAATGAAATCCTTGTGCATCAAATACTATATATAGAAAAGGGTACTCAAGAGATTTAATATGGACCAGTCTCACACATTATCTAGTACATGGGCGTGAGATCACTTGTTTTGGACACTGATCCATTCAGTCCAAAAGTGGACGATAAATAAGTCCATTTAGTCCTGAGATGGACGATGCAGAAGTCTTGTTTTAGACACTGATCTGATTGGTCCATAAGAAGGACGATGAAGAAGCCTTTGATTTTGGTTTATTTTATACTCACCAGCCCAAAGAGGGGTTATTTGGTTTTGTTGATTTGTTTTCAGACAGATTATATTTTACACATGGTGGTACATGCATATCACAGCAACATCATCCAAGATTTCGTGTGTGTGTATTTGAGGTCGATGACTCAATATGTTCGATCAGATTGTGGCATGGCCGATGGTAAAGAATGACCAACTATCATGTTCGAGGACGAAGCATATTCTGCCCAAAGATCTTCATCACCCACGGATTGCAGAAAATTGGAGAGGTCTAAGGGACCTTTTCCAAATCAGGGGGAGTAATGTGTGTTGTACTATTTTTCCTTCACCATGGTTTTGCCCTAATTGGGTTTTCCTGGTAAGGTTTTAATGAGGCAACATTAAAGTACATTACAAGCTCTAAATGGTTATGGCATCCAAGGGAGAGTGTTATGAATCAGATTGTGGATAGCTCATAACCAAGAGATTATGATTTGTAATCTTTCCATTTATTTATGACGGTATAATCTCCTATATAATGAACCTTTATGTTATGAATAAAAATAGACTTTTCCATTACTTTTATAAGGAAAACTTCAGTTTTGGGCGTGGTGTTAGTATTAAACTATTACTATTAGTTGAAGTCTCAAACAAATTTACGTCGAAAAGAGCAAGTCAATAATATGTTCTACAAATTAACATTAAAGAAACTGAAATAAACTCAACAAATATCAGCTTCCAATGGATAAAAAGGTTAACCAAAGCTTTGTTTATTTATTTAATGCATGCTTGTATACTATTAGGCTTGCCAATTTGGTTTATTGCCTTCGGCCTTGTTGAGATGAGGTGATGAGGAGTGGATACATTGATAGAGGAAGAGTATTGGGGTGGTCAGTAAGTTTGGGATTTACCACAGTAACTTTAAAGTTACTGTGGTAACTAAGTGAAAGGAAGAGAAGTTACCAGGATGGGTTAAATTGGAGTCTAACTGATGTTAATCCTCTCTTATCTTAAGAAGGACGTGGGAAGAGGATAAGGAAGGGATAAGGGCTTACTTTGACAGCCTGTATGATGCTGGAAAGGAGAGGATGCTTTTTACTAGTGCAAGCATGTGAGAAAGCACAGCCAAGTGATTCAAAAGGAGTTCCAGCCTGTCCATTGACTCCACATGCTTATACATTTCGAAAACCCTTGTTGCTCTCTCTATTAATACTTGTAAACCTCATCAGATATTAATTAATGGAGTTTTTGAGTCTCTCTCTCTCTATTCTTTAAAATCTCTTAATCTCTTTAATATCTTGATCTGATTATCTCTGATTGTTTGAATCATACTCTTAAAACACAAAAGTGTTTATGGTATCAGAGCCAGGTTATTCAAACAGGGGAGAGTGTGATTTCGTTTTTCATAAAAATCTGAGTGTTCTTGAGTGTTCTTGAGTGTTCTTGGTGTTCTTGAGTTCTGGTCTTTATTATCTGAGTGGTGTGAGATATTCTGATGGATTCAAACTATCTCAACATGGAAATGAAGCACAGATCTAGTACAACCATGGAGCTTGAAGAAGAGAGAGATGGCGATTGGTCAAGATGGGCAAAGAGAGCTTTGGAAAGCTGTGGGTTATGGAGTAGTCATGGAAAGGGGAAACCTTTCATGGAAATGGCTACTGAAGAAGGTCAGACAAGAGGTCTGAAGCTGGGAAATGAAGTTGTTCAAGGAAACACTACAAGGAGTGAGATTGAAGCAACTTTAGGCAAGTCCAAGCTTGTGAGAGTCATTGAGGACAGAGGGGTGATCCGCGGCTTGAGACAAGGAAAGGATGAGTGTTATCAGCTTGTGGGAAGGCTGAGAGAAGTATGGTCAGAGCTAGATGTGGTGAAGACACACACATCAAATCCGAGATGTTGTCAAGAAAGGAGGAAGCAAGATGTGATCTTCAGCTTCCTTATGGAAGAGGTATGTGAGCTTGTTAAATATACATATGATGTGTGGGAAATAAACAGGAAGCCAGAAAGATGGAAGGGAGGTACAAGCTGTAAGAGGGGAAGGTTGAGAAAACTTTCTAAGGAGTGGTTAATGAAGAGAAGAGCATGGAGAAAGGATAGCGAGTCTGAGCACTTAAGTGACAGGATGAGTGTAATCTTGAAGAGAATCAAGGATGTACTTCAGCAGATGGTTATAGGAGAGTGTTCATACTCAGCTTACATGGGAGAGACAGTAGGAGACAGTGCGGACATGAGAGGAATGGATACCAAGAGGGCAGATGAGTTTGTGACAAAGAAGGAATGGGATGAGTTGGTTAAGCATGTGTATGCTTTGGCTACGACCCGGAGTCTGGGTGCTCCTGCCAAAGCATCCACATCTAAACCCATCATCATTGATTCTGGAGCAACACACCACATGATCAGTGACAAGAGACTAATCAGTGAGGTTAAAGCAGCAACAGGGAGTGTCATGATAGCCAATGGTACCAGGATCCCAATAGAAGGAGTGGGAAACCTCAAGCTGTTTGAGAAGAACTCCACTGCCTTCTACCTACCTCAGTTTACATCCAATCTAATCTCAGTTAAGAAGGCTACAGTTGATCTGGATTGTCAAGTGGTTTTCAGACCAAATGAAGTTAAGTTCCAGGATTTAAAGACTGGAAGAGTTATTGGCAGAGGAGACAGCAAGCATCAGCTCTATCATCTCCAAACAACTGAGGCGCCTAGTCTTGTGGAGTCTGTGTGTTTAAGCAGCACAACGGATAGATGTGATAATCTCACATGGCATGCAAGGCTGGGACATCCTCATGCCAAGGCAATTGAACTGATTCTACCAAGTATGGCGTTCAATCACTTGGAGTGTGAAGCCTGTATACTTGGAAAGCACTGTAGGACGGTCTTCCCAACATCAGAGACCAGATATGAGAATTGCTTTGATCTGGTGCATTCAGACGTGTGGACAGCTCCCTGTATGTCTAGAGACAGCCATAAGTACTTTGTGACCTTCATTGATGAGAAGTCCAAGTACACATGGATCACCATGATTCCCTCCAAAGACAGAGTCCTGGAAGCCTTCATGAACTTCCAAGCATATGTTACTAACCAGTACAATGCCACTGTGAAGATTCTGAGGTCTGATAATGGAGGAGAATACACTAGCAATGCTTTCAAGAGTCATCTTGTAAAGCATGGGATTGTGCAACAAACTAGCTGTCCTTACACACCACAACAAAATGGGGTGGCTGAGAGGAAGAACAGACATTTGATGGAGGTTGCGAGATCAATAATGTTCCACATGAATGTCCCTAAGAAGTTTTGGAGTGATGCTGTTCAGACTGCTTGCTATCTCATCAATAGAGTGCCAACACGTGTCTTGAAGAAACTGTCTCCCTTTGAAGTATTAAACAAGGCCAAGCCACACATAGATCATTTGAGAGTCTTTGGGTGCTTATGTTATGTGATGATTCCCGGAGAAAGAAGGAACAAGCTAGAAGCAAAGAGTACTAAAGCTATGTTCATTGGGTACTCAATCACTCAGAAAGGGTACAAGTGCTATGATCCAGCAACCAGGAGAGTGTTGGTGTCTAGAGATGTTAAGTTCATAGAGACCAAGGGGTATTATGAAGAAAAGAATTGGAAAGACTTGGAAGATCTGTCTCAAGAACCAAGAAACATGGCAGAGAATCTGAGGAACATATTGGAAAGGCTTGGGGTAAACATGTCCCATGATAAGGTTAGAGAACCTGAAAGAACAACTCTCCTTGATCATGAGGGGGGAAATGAGTCTGAATCAGGAGTGCAAGAGCAGCACCAAGGGGATTCAGGTCATCATGATCAAGTGGTGACACAAGAAGTAGAGAATTTTCCTCAGGTCAGTGTGGATGAGCAAGGAGAGGTTCATGATCAAGAGGAGGTGAGTGAGACAGAACCAGAGGGTCACGCAGAGGTTCATACTGAGGAACAGGTTCAACCATTGAGGAGGAGCACACGGATAAAGAGGGATGCTTCCAACTGGGTAAACACGAGAGTGTACTACAATGCCCAGGCTGTGGAGCATCCTTCTCAAGATGTGTGTTCCTTTGCTGAGTTTCCAGAGGAGCATCATGTCTTTATGATTAGTCTGGATGAGAGTTATGTACCAAGGACTTATGAAGAAGCTATGTTAGACAAGGAATGGAAAGAATCAGTGGGAGCTGAAGCAGGTGCTATGATCAAAAATGATACATGGTATGAGAGTGAGCTGCCTAAGGGAAAGAGGGCTGTATCTAGTAGATGGATCTTCACAATCAAGTATCTAGCAAA
Organism: Brassica napus; assembly: GCF_020379485.1. NCBI lineage: Eukaryota > Viridiplantae > Streptophyta > Magnoliopsida > Brassicales > Brassicaceae > Brassica > Brassica napus. The sequence continues at coordinate 17,135,313 of NC_063447.1, forward strand.
TGGACAGATTGATAGGAAGAAGACCAGATTGGTTGCAAGAGGGTTTACACAGACCTATGGAGAGGATTACATTGATACCTTTGCACCAGTAGCTAAGCTACATACAGTTCGGATTGTGTTGTCCATTGCAACAAACTTGGAGTGGGATTTGTGGCAGATGGATGTGAAGAATGCTTTCTTACAAGGTGAGCTAGAAGATGAGGTATACATGCTTCCTCCTCCTGGTCTTGATCATCTAGTAAAACCAGGAAATGTTTTGAGATTGAAGAAGGCAATCTATGGGCTGAAGCAGTCTCCTAGAGCTTGGTACAGGAAGCTGAGTACAACCCTGAATGGCAGAGGATTCAGGAAGTCTGAACTGGATCATACACTCTTCACTTTGGTTACTCCATCAGGGATCATTGTGATACTGGTATATGTGGATGATTTGATTATCACAGGGAGTGATAAGGCTGGGATTAAAGCCACTAAAGAGTTCCTCAAGTCTGTGTTTGACATCAAAGACTTGGGAGAGATGAAGTATTTCTTGGGGATTGAGATATGCAGATCCAAGGAGGGTTTGTTTATGTCTCAAAGGAAGTATACAATGGATATGCTAAAGGAGACTGATGTACTTGGAGGAAAGGTAGCAAAGACACCTCTTGAGGAGGGGTATAAGGTGTTGCGTGAGGGGGAGGTTGAAGAGAAGCAGTTATTTAAGGATCCTAAGCTATACAGGAAGATGGTTGGCAAGTTGATCTACTTGACCATCACACGGCCAGATATATGTTTTGCAGTGAACCAAGTGAGTCAGCATATGCAGGCGCCAAAGGTACATCATTGGAAGATGGTTGATAGGATACTGAGGTATTTGAGTGGCACGCCTGGTCAAGGAGTTTGGATGGGTTGCAATGGCAGTACGGAAGTGGTTGGGTATTGTGATGCTAATTGGGCAGGAGATAGAGTGGACAGGAGATCAACTACTGGATATTGTACATTCATTGGAGGGAACTTGGTTACTTGGAAGAGTAAGAAGCAAAAGGTTATCTCTTGTTCAAGTGCTGAAGCTGAGTATAGAGCCATGTTGAAGCTGACAAATGAGTTGGTGTGGATCAAGGGGATCTTGAAGCATCTAGAGATTGAGCAGAGTACTCCTATGACTATGCATTGTGATAATCAAGCAGCTATCCACATTGCCTCCAACTCAGTGTTTCATGAGAGAACAAAGCACATAGAGGTGGATTGTCATAAGGTGAGGCAGATGATTATCTTAGGAGTGATTATGCCATGTTATACAAGGAGTGAAGATCAGCTTGCAGATGTGTTTACCAAGGCAGCGAGATTGAAGACAATGGAGTCCATACTATCCAGGCTTGGACTCATTGATCTTACTCCCAGGAGCTGAGCCCCTTAACCATGGAGTCTCCACTCTTTTTCCCTCATCAAAGTTTTATCCCAATGGGTTTTCTTTGGTGAGGTTTTTAATGAGGGAAGTCTTCATGGTTTCCAAGCTTGACTTGTTCCACATGGTCAAGCTTGAGGGGGAGTGTTGAGATGAGGTGATGAGGAGTGGATACATTGATAGAGGAAGAGTATTGGGGTGGTCAGTAAGTTTGGGATTTACCACAGTAACTTTAAAGTTACTGTGGTAACTAAGTGAAAGGAAGAGAAGTTACCAGGATGGGTTAAATTGGAGTCTAACTGATGTTAATCCTCTCTTATCTTAAGAAGGACGTGGGAAGAGGATAAGGAAGGGATAAGGGCTTACTTTGACAGCCTGTATGATGCTGGAAAGGAGAGGATGCTTTTTAATAGTGCAAGCATGTGAGAAAGCACAGCCAAGTGATTCAAAAGGAGTTCCAGCCTGTCCATTGACTCCACATGCTTATACATTTCGAAAACCCTTGTTGCTCTCTCTATTAATACTTGTAAACCTCATCAGATATTAATTAATGGAGTTTTTGAGTCTCTCTCTCTATTCTTTAAAATCTCTTAATCTCTTTAATATCTTGATCTGATTATCTCTGATTGTTTGAATCATACTCTTAAAACACAAAAGTGTTTAGGCCTAGCCCAAGTAAGGCCTTTGGAGGGACGACTTGGACATCAAAATCGTGGATCACATATCGGTGGGTCACGTGGTGAAGTGGGTTGATTCTTTTTCACCTTCACACTAAATCGTTCATGCATGCTTCGTTTCTCATCTTCGGTGAAGACTTCTCTTCAGGTAAAACTGTTCGAATGCATGCTTCGTTTCTCATCTTCGGTATAGACTTCTCTCCTTTTATCGTTTCTCATCTCTGGTGAAGACTTTTCTCTTATTTGTTGAGTTCACTCAGATGATACCGATTTTGAACTTGTATTGTATATTAAGGTTGCAAAAGAAACTTGTATTGTATACATGTCGGGAAGATCCAAAAATGGCTTAAATAAATAAGGCAACCATATATAGAAGAGATCATAAATATGATCGTAGCATTGAAAGAAAAGTTTGATAAGTATTAAAATGAAGTTAGTGACATATTCCATGTTGCGACCGTCTTTGATTCACGGTTTAAGCTTACACTTGTGGAATTTTTTTTTGGGAAGCTTGACATGAACTCGTGTAAAGCAAAAATGAAACACTTGCGTCGTAAGTTTTGTATTATGTTTGAATCACATGACACCTCTATATGCCGTAAGTTTTGTATTATGTTTGAATCACATGACACCTCTATATGCCATTTTGGACTGGATACCTCTATATACCATGTTTGGAGTTGGATAAGTAGGAAATGAGAGTAATGCATATTATGAAAAAAAAACTTACCAAAATCTCTAGATAAAATCGGTTGTCTGAAAGGTCTAATATAAATATTAAGATATTAAATAATTTCAAATATTTTTCTGTATTGTCTCAATTTACAGAAACAGGTGTGGTTGTTGTTAGAGTGTGTGTTCAGTGTTCACTCCGAATATCCAAGTAGTGGAGAAAATGGTGGTGGAAGATGATGAAAATGACAATGATGTTGGTAACAAATTCTTATGGACTCGTGTTTGCTCAATGGCTACCATCTCTCTAGATCTCTCTATCTCCAACCAAATAATCATTTGTTTTGTTTTCTTGTACTATAAAACATCTACTACTTTCCACCCTAAAGCAATACCTCTCCTATTCACCAATCTTGTGTCACTAATCGAATAATTTTAAATTAGTCTAATGTTTAATTAAATGTCATTTTAACCAAACGTTGGTTACTCAAATCGGCGTACTAACCATCTACAAGAAGAGGTTTTGAGGTCTAACATCAATTAATTGATGATGGATCAGACCCAAGAAAATTATGGCCCTTATGGGCATGGGCCTTAAACTCTTGATTAATCGGAAAACAAGTCATTTCATGCATAGAGAAGAGGTAAATAGTAATATATGTATGGACAATCTAATTGATTCACATATACCATAGTTTTCTGGTTCTAATCAAGATCTTTGTATCTCTGACATTTAGCAAGATGGCTATCTATCTTGTGCATGCTTCATTTGTTGGGTGTCAACATATCATCCATATAAGTATTCGTATATATATATTTTTTATCTAATAATAACGAATCGACCGTGGAAAGTTAAACGTTTAAAACAATTGTGAATTTACGAGAGTAACATGTATCTTACATATACTTCCATAATAGGTGAACTGCAGAAGTGGGTTGAAGATGAGTCAAGACAACAATACTTTAGTGCCAGCAAAGCCGTAAGATCTACCAAATCATAAACTGACATAAAAGACCCACTTCTCTTTATTATTCTTGCGAACTAATCCCCACCATTAAGGGCCACTAATCCAGTTTTTTATTCATTCATAAAGTCAAAATTATTATGAAGCAAATTAGTAATTCTACTCTTTTCTTTCTCCGAATATTTTTCAAGGTCAATGATGCAACAAGTAGTCTTTTTTCTTTGTCACAGTAGTCTTTATTTTATATTTAAAATGTTTAACCTTCTTCTAAATTAGTAATAGTTTTCTCGGTAAGTAATCTGACCCGTATTACTAATAATAAGGCTCTCCTACACTTCTGCAATGGTACCAAACTTAAAATATAACCATTGTGTTATATATTTACATATATGATTCTACATGTTTTAGCAATCGATCCTAATACAATCTAGGCGTTGAAAATTATAGCACTGATTTTTTCCATCTGCATCAATATTTGATTTGCCAGAATATCCAGGGATTTTATAAGGTTTGAGTTTGAATATACGATTTAGACAAATATATATATATATATATATATATATATATCTGTCAAGTTAAGCTATATACTAATGAAAAAAATGTTATCATGATGACACTTAAAATGGGTTAATATTTTAACTGTACATGGCGAGGGAGTGGAGGGTGCTCCACTTGCAATATTACAAATAATGATGGACCTTGAATTATCAAGTGTTATTAAGATAAAATGATTATTAAAGTTGAAACAACATTTATGTTAATTACTAGTATATCTTAAAAAATCTCAACCTTAAAACCTAATATGCTTTTCTTTAAATTAATCTAAAGCAAATGCGCAAGTTGGATATGTCTCCACTTATCTTTCCGTGTTGTGTTTTTGTCAACATGTTTAAATATAATTTTTGTGTTTTTATTTTGTCTTTGAAGTCTGAACGCATTAGTAAGGGAAGACTTGCTCTTCCTTATTGTTCTTCCTCATTGTTCTTTCTCTATATCTTAATGATAAATGTATTTGACTCTTTCTTTAAGCTTGAAACTTCCCCCTGTGTTACCACGTGGATACTCGATTGGTATAACTCTAAAAATGCAGTAAAGATTTTAAAGATCTTGATTACTACCAGAGAAATTTCAGGATTAATATATAAGTTAAAACATTTGCACAAGACACCAAAGGAGGATATATCATTCTCAATGATTTGCTGCACTCTTCGCATGCCTCATTTGTGGATTACCTTTTCAGATCTCCTATAAGACGATTTAACACCGTTTCCTATATGGCAACAGCTCAACCAGTACTGAAGAATAATCAACATGTATATATATATATATATATATATATATTCATCGTGTGACCAAGTCTTAATCTATAAATTTCAACATCTTCGTGTTGCCTAAATAGGTCTCACCATCTAGCTCTGCATTTTCAAACGACACATAAAAAGGCAAAATAGTGGATTAGTTAGGAAGTATTTAATTAATCTAACTTGGATAAAGTCATAATGTGTTGATGAGCCAACGTCTAAGAAAATAATTAAATCTTAATCATTAATACCAAACTTAATTTTTCAAGACAGAAAACGTAATAGCATTCTCTTAAAAAAATTTACATGAAAAAGTAAAAACATAAAATTGTAGTAGGTAAACTTATAAATCATAAACTTCAAAAATATGAATTATTAGGTTAAGTACGGCATTTGAAAATAAGTTAAATCTTAAGATAAATTTGAATCTCAAACTTGTTATCTACTAATAATAGTAATCCCAATTAATTCTAAAGGTTGTATGGTTTTATAAGAATCTCAACTTTTTGTTAAAAATTGTGTTTGTACATTAATGTGTCTTTTGATTAAATGTTGTATCTCTTCTACATGAAACTATTGTAAAAAATGGTAAATAAATGTTATATTGTGTCTTTTCATCATAAAATGTATATTAATTGATTTTCTGTTTTAAAAGTTATATATTACCATTATAAATGTGCTATTTTAAATAGCTAACTAAAATATGAAAAGTTGTGATTATTCATATGGATTTTTATGAAAATACACATATGTATATATTTTCACAATCTATAAGAACTAATGCAATGTTTACGATCCTTTCACATTTATGAGAATGTTTTCATTCTTTTATTTTAAATGTATTAGTTTTGAAAGTTATATCTTTTCATAAGCAATATATGCAATTTATCATCTTAAAAACTAAGAAACGCAACTTTTCATATAATTTTTTTAAGAGATTCAATTTTTATATTAATACACTGATTTTTAGATATAAAACAATTGTAAATATTTATGTAAAAAATAATAAGTTGATATGAGAAAAAGAAAAGTGAAAGACACAACTTTTCATCTCAAAAACTTAGCAAACTAATTAATGTTGAAAAGTTGTGTATTTTCATTAAAAAAACTAAAATGAGTTTTGTAAAGTTGTCAAATTATAAAATGATGTGTTTATCTATAATTTTGTGTCTTTTCATTATAATTTCAAAAGTTGTATGTTTTCATTTTTTTTTAAATGTATTAGTTTTAAAAGTTGTGTCTTTCCATAAGCAATACATGCAATCTTTCATCTCAAAAATTAATAAGTCCAACTTTTCATATAAAAAACTTAAGAGATCCAATTTTTATATTAATACATTGATTTTTAGATATAAAATAATTGTAAATATTTATGTAAAATAATAATAAATAGATATGAGCAAAAATAACTGTGAAATATACAACTTTTAATCTAAAAACTAAAAAATAAAATTTTCATGTAAAACAATTTAAAGAGATGCAACTTTCATGTATAAATTAAGAGATTCAAATTTTCTTATTATTACACTGATTTTTAAATATAAAAATTACAAATATTTATTAAGTATTAATGAATAGATATGAGCAAAGTAAAAAAAAAAAGACATAAGTTTTCATCTCAATGCTAATAAATAAAAAAATCATATTAAAAACAATTATAAATATTAATATGATGTCATCAATGAAGAAGTATAAATTTGTTTTGATCTGACATGTATGAATCGTAATCTGTACGAACATAATGTGATCTAAGGGGTACGATCATTTTATGATCCAAAGGATGTGAATGTGTCATAACCAAAAATGTGCATACAGGTCGTGACCGGAAATGTGCAAATGGGTTGTGACCGAAAATGTGCAAACAGGTCATGACCGAAAGGCTACATATGGGTTGTGGCCGAAAGGATGCGAATGGATCATGACTGAAAGGGTGTGACGGTGTCGTAAACGTGACCAAAAGGGTGCAAATAGGTTGTGACCAAAATAATGCAAATGGTCATAATGAATAGTTATGAGCAAAGTAAAAATAAAAAGACATAAATTTTCATCTCAGTGCTAATAAATACAAATTTTCATATTAAAAACTTAAGAGATGATTTTTTTATATTAACACTGATTAAACAATTATAAATATTAATATGGTGTCATCAACGAAGAGTTGCAACTTTTTTTTTGATCTAAGAGGTATAAATGTGTTGTAATCTAAGAGGTACGAATGTGTTGTGATCTAAGAGGTATGAACTTGTCATGATCCAAGGGGTGCGAACATGTCGTAACTGAAAGGGTGCGAATGTGTCATGACCGAAAATGTGCATACAGGTCGTGACCGAAAGGCTACGAACGGGTTATGAGCAAAAGGATGCGAGTGGATCATGACTGAAAGGGTGTGAAAGTGTCATAAATGTGACCAAAAGAATGCAAATAGGTCGTGACCAAAATGATACAAATGGTCATGACCGAAAGGTTGCGAATGGATCGTGACAAAAAAGTGCAAACATGACGTGACCAAAGGGTGAAAATGGTCGTGACCGAAAGGTTGCGAATGGATTGTGACCGGAAATATGCAAACGGGTCGTAACCAAAAGGGTGTGAAATCATAACCGAAAGAGCTTGAATGCATCTTGACTAAAACGGTACGAACGAGTCGTAACCAAATGGATACAAATGGATCATATATTTTTCATTTCAAAAACTAATAAATACAAATTTCAAGTAAAAAAAACTTAAGAGATGCACCTTTCCATGTAAAAAACTTAAGACATTTAAATTTTTCTATTAATACACCTATTTTTAGATATAAAACAATTATAAATATTTATGTGAAGTATAAATAAATTGATATGAGCAAAGTAACAAACGAAAAGATATAATTTCATTTCAAAAACTAATAAATATAATTTTTTTGTAAACAAAATTAAGAGATGTAACTTTCATATAAATTTTTTTAAGAGTTTCAAATTATCATATTAATACACTGAGTTTTAGATTTAAAAAAAATTGTGAATATTTGTGAAGTATTAATAAATAAATATTAGCAAAGTAAAAATGAAAGGACACGAGTTTTTATGTTGAATGTTGTCTTAAAATTGATGTATCTTTCAATATCACATTATTTGATGTGTTTTTTCCAACAAATGTTAAGTGATGTGTTTTTTCATCTATAAATTTTATTAGTTTTAAAAGAAAATATCTAAAGATGCTTCTTTTCATAATGATGTATCTTTCCATCATAAAAAACTGTAAATATTTTTAAAGAGTAATATTTCGTTTAAAGATGTGTCTTTTTATTCTAAAAATTACATATATATTAAAAAACATATAGAAATGTCTAAAAATGTATATTTTCTAAAAACTGCATAAGTTTTTAATGAGATTTTAAATTCTATTTTCATATCTATTTGTATAAATATTAAATTAATCTTAAATTTTTAAAAATATTTGGATAATTTTATTTGTTGGGTAATTAATATTTTATAATATTATATATTTAAAAATTTTAATTTATGATTTTTTGTTATATTTTGTGGTTTGCAACATGTTTTGGTATGTTTTTGATTGATTTTTTTATTCGGGTTTCAGATAATACGTTCTGACTTATTTAAATAATTTATTTATTACTAGATAAGTGTTAACAAAATAGAAACCAAAATTTATTTATTTATTTATGCACATTTAAATTTATGTTTGAGTTTGATATAAGTGATTATTAACTGAATCTCTAATTAGAATTAAATGAGAAAAGATAGTTAGAGATTTAAATGAATCTTTGAAATTTTTTGAAGTTAACTATTACATTTACTTAAATAATAAATTTAAAATGATTAAATGAAACATTGCAATTGTTGGTGATTACATTTTTTGGTAGTGGGTTATTGTAATCATAGGTCATAGAGCATTATAATTGTTGGTAATTGTAGTATTTAGTGATGTGTCCTTGAAACTTTTGGTGTTAGTATTGCAATCATTAGATGAACGTTGCAATATTTGGTTGTCAGTTATTACAACCATTAATCTTTTATATAAAGAATTATGGGTTATGACAAATCATAACCAAAATAACAACAAAAAAACTCAAAAATAGATTAGAAAACAGAGAGTTTCATTGTCAAAGATCAGTTTTTTAAATAAATAAAATGCAAATAATGTACAAAGAAGAATGTGTGTAATTTACCAATAAAAATATGTATTATACAAGATTTCTTAAAGTTTTCATATAATCATGTTTTGACAATAGATATTTTTACAAAGCTTCAAAAATCATGAATGTATACTTGTCATTATAAATTACCTTACTAAATTAGTAAATTAGTAAATTTAAATGTGTTGCTTATTTTATTTAATTTGAAAATATTAATACCATTTGAAATTTTATAAACCTTACCTATATTAATAGAAGATTTATATTTTTGGTATTGACATATTTGTATTTTAGTTGTAATCTAAAACTATAAAATATAAGTTTCTTATATTATCTATAAATGAATATAAACACATATATTATACGCTTTGACATGAGATTTTTTCGAAAACAAAATTAATTTTTTTTATATCAATTTTTTTTTTGAAGCAATAAAAATTAAAATTATAAAGTGATATGTCTATAAAAAATGAGCTCCCACGCGATATTGCGTGGGTTCCTTACCTAGTGATACCTGATAAAACACAAAACTAAAAGTATCGAGATTTATAGGGTTAACAATCTATTTTTCCCTCGTAACTATCATATAGCACTATGTCCACACAAAATTAAGGCCTTGTTCTATATATCCATCAAATGAATATTAAATATCAATTTCTCCATGAAGTCAAAGTCAGAATTGTATTTTTCCCCAAATTAAAAGTTTGAAATCTATTCACACATACCATGATTAAGCTCTGTTTATTGTATACCAATACATTCCTAACCATTAGACAATAATTAAAACCTAAATTAAACCAATAAAGTACCCAAATAAAGTAAGTAATCTCAAATTCATCTGAAATAAAACCCAAAACTCGAAAATCCAAAAGGTTAAAATCTCCAAATCAAAATCATTAACGATAAGATAATCTGGTTCTTTCGATTTAATGATTTGGTGATTTTGATCCTTTAGTTTATGAGTTTTGGGTTTTATTTTGGATGAGTGCAAGATTAATTACTTTAATTGGGTATTTTCTTAGTTTTATTTAGGTTTTGATTAGTTTCTAATGGTTAGGCATGCATTGGTGATTTTAGGAGTTTTCAAGGCTCCTAAGACAAATGTTGTAGTATAAATGATTGTCGAACCAATTCTAAGGGATTTCAAGCACTGAGAATGCAAGTATTTACTTAATCTAAGTGCAACCGATGATTTTAAAGGTTTTCTAAACTAATGATTATTACTAATGCAGTTTCAAAATAATAAAAACGGTAAATGAGTTGACTTTCTTAACTAAGGAAATGAGAACTCATGGGCATAAGAATTAGACCTTGGGTGATCAAGTTTCGAACTAAGGATGGCAAACGAACAATCAAACTATCAACCTTAAGCTTAGACACGATTCTAAACAAACTCTATGTCTAGTTGAATGTTCATTTACTAACACATTTCAAACAACAAATGTCTTCGGTTGAATAATATGGAAGCAATCATTACTAACAGGTCTAAGGCTATCTTAGCACTTCTAACAACAAATGTCTTTGGCAAAATATGATAAAAGCTTAGAAGAGTTGTTTCAGGCATTTCATCGAACACATTTTGGGTGGGAAATGCCTAAAGATCAACTTTTGAGAAGCTAACTCAGAAGATGCATTATGATTACTCTACTAGCAAGGTTTTGGAATGATCTACTCTAAAATATCCTAGCTCTAACCTAATCACCCTTAATCTTCCTAACCCATGAATTCAAATGTTGATTACTCACTACTCTTCATGATTCCTCTTAAACCCTTTTGGATTTCAGATTAATCATACAGAGGATACTACAACGACTTGGAAAACACAGAATTGCAATAACTAGATGAACAAAGATGATTCAAGAGATGAACTTTCCAAAGGTTTTTTCTTAGAACAAAGATAATTTGTCTGGTCGCTGCCAAAAGTACTTAAAATATAGGTTTTCAGAAGTAAAAACGTGCATAATGAAATGACCAAAAGGCCCTTGAGTAGAAATGAATTCGACCAAACAGAAGGCGCGCAGCGACCTCCAGTTGTCGCTCCGGGAGGTCGCTCCAGGCTTCGGGAGCGACCTGGAGGGGTCGCTGCGAGACGTCGCTCTTTGCGAGCGACCTCGCTGTGTCGCTCCGGTCACGTCGCTCCGGGTCGCTCTTCGCGAGCGGCTTCGCTGTGTCGCTCCGGTCACATCGCTCCGGGTGATGGAGACGCGAGCGACATCGGGGTGTCGCTCTGCCCAAGTCGCTCTGAAAGGGTGTCACAGCGACTTCACAGTGTCGCTCCGGTGAGGTCGCTCCCATGCACTGCTCGTCCAATGATCACCTTTATTATCTCTTTTGAGCTCCAAATGCACCCAAATGTCTCCAAGAACTCCATGTGGTACTCCAATACCTGATAAGGACTCATGTATGCAAAATGCAACCTAAACATGGCTAAATCCTAGTCTATATGATCAAAATGCACATGGGTGAATGGATAAGACAATGGAAATATGCAAGATATCAACACCCCCAAACTTGTTCTTTTACTTGTCCACAAGTGAACTTTCTAGAACTCATAGGGAGAGAGGTTTGAAGGTGGGAGCTCAAAGCCAAAAGAAACACAACTAGCACTCGATTCAACATCTACTCTAACATGAGCACACTCTCTCATTACACTCTAGCTTCTCTAGGCCTATCTCAACTCCTTTTGCCCTTATACTCATCATCAAGCATCCACACATTCAAATCAACCAACTCTCACATTCATTAAGCATAAAATATCAAGTGAATTCCTGCAAATGGTCAATTGGTCCAAATCATTTGGTTGAGTAAGGGAAGGCTTTTATTCAAGTGGGTCAAGAGGTTCGAAATTCATGATCTTTTAAAGTAGTTTACTCTCAAAACGAGTAACCTTGACATTGCACATAATATATCTAAGAAAGGGACCAACTCATGCATACAATGCTCAATCTCCATTGTTCTACCCTTTTCCCAAATATACAAGTTACACAATCACTTCATAATGTCAAACCCAACTCCCATCTCTCACCAAAAGACCCCAAGAACACTTTGCACATAAAACTTTTTTTCTTTGAAATCTATAAAGGATTTTTTTTAACTTCTAAACAAATCTTAGCTCTAAACAATTTGCTAGCCCCCTTTTTTTTTTTTTATTCTTTTCTTTCTTTTTCGAAGTGTTTCTTTTTTTTTTCTTTTCTATTTTTTTTTTTGGGCCAAGACTTTTCACAAATCGAGCTAAAAGTTTCTCTACTTATCCCATAAAGACTAGTCAATTAAACACAAGAGTTCACTCTTTTCCTTCAACTTTCTCATACTCCCAAATCAAACTTCACAACACTCACCCCCATCCTATGGCTAGACAATAATGTGCCTAATCTAGCAAGAATGAAGATCAAGCATTGTCGTTCCCGATACTCTCAACATTATGTGCATGTAAGACTTTCCGAAAAAAGGCCTCACTCATCAATCAATGAAGGCTTAAACAGAGGAAGGGATTTTGGGGAGAGGTCTACCACTAGAGGTTGTCAAAAAGATTGGCATAAAGGATGTGACAACTCAAGTGTGTATATCCATGATTCAGTACACAAGGGACCATGAGCAAGATGCATTAAGTTCGTTCAGTTCAAATAAGGTTGTAGTTGGCTTCAAAGACTGAGTTTCAGCAATCAACAAGTTTCAGGAAGAGTTTTCAAGGCTCGAAGCATACAAGTCCTTTTGAGAGGTGCATAAGCTACTCAGGTGCAAAGTAGTGTTCTTTACAAGGCATTTAAAATCATTGCTCCCAATGCAAGTGAATGCAACCTATATGCTCTAGACTCTCCTAGAAATGCAAATGATGCAAACTAAATGATTTTTTTTTTATATGCAAATAGATATGCAATGCATGACTCAATGAAACAACATCAAAGCAAACATGATCAAATACTTGGTACCTCTCCCAAACTTAAATGACACAGTCTCTGTGTTGTCAAGGAGAGGGAGATACCCAAAAAGAGAAGACTAATATGCAAAAACGAAATGGTATATACAGGGAAAGTAGAGAAGTACCTTCAAGGATAGTAAGTGGGGGCAGATGCCCCAGCATCATCGTCGTCCGGTGGAAACGTGGTGTAGTAACCTCCATGTCCTGAGCTGTAGTCTCCATACCATTGTTGGCTCTGAACTTCTTCAATCTCAGCTTCACTTTCTGAAGAGGCTAGGGATGGAGACTTGTTTCCAGAGGCGGAAGGCTGAGTGGGTGGGTTCCTCCATTGTCGCTGGAGCTGTCTATCAGTGAGTGGGAAACCAAGATCAGTGGGCTGAGGTGGGGGCTGGGGGACTGATGTGTTCGCGAAGGCGAAGTCCGCTGAGCTACATCCAGCTATTCCTCCTCTGGTCAAAACATCGGCCACCTTCTTCATGAACTTGGCTGAAGTCTTTGCTTGCTTCTTCACCGTCTTGCTCAGCGCCTTGCACTTGTCCTTCAGCTTTTCGATTGTTTTGTCTTGTGCCTTGTTCCATCGCTGAAGTCGGCTAATGTGGTCATGAGCATCACGAAGCGCACCAGGGGGAAGGACTCCATCATGTGGCTTGAAGTAGTAGCGTGGAGGTCCATAGATGGGTACAGATTCTTCCCTAGGAGGTTCTGTGAAGTCGTGTCTCGTCGGAACACTCCTTTTCCTTGGTGCAGCAATGGGACCGAGAGACCCGTGTTCTCCAAGAAAGTCTTCTTGGGATAAGTTGAAGCTGATAGCTCCAGGTCTCTCTAAGCTCGTCAGTCTCTGGTTTGGAAGAACCACTTCGACCGGCTTGCCCTGCAAGTAGTAGTGGTAGACGTAGTCCTTCCCATACATCCCACTGAAATAGGTGGCAATCCTCAAGTAAGTGCCATCGATGAACTTAGGCCCTGCTGCGTCCTTTCCCAAGGGAACATTCAGAAATTGGAGCAGTGGTGTGATCATCCCGCCTATCCCAACCTTTGGTTGCGAATCAGTTGTGTACCATGCCCAGTCTCTGTAGTGCTCGAGACGATTCACGAAGAAGCTGACCATCCCGAAGGAAGCATAGATGTCGTTGCTTGGAAGGGGCAACGTTCCAGGTGGGGCGTAGGGGCGGATAGCCGGGCAGAGCAGTCGCATGTCTTCCTCGGTGACACTACCAGCTTGCTTCCGTGGGTAGAATGCATGGACGAGCATCCTATGGAGGTAGCGTACAGACGGGTGCCGGATATGTGAGTTCTTGTCAGCCCCGGTAGAGTGCTTGTTTCCAGTGATTAACTTCCAAAGCTGAGTGGGGAGGTTTTCACACTTGGGAAGGGAGTAGTCTGCCAAGTCTTGGAAACCCATGACTCTCCCAATGTCTTTGAAGTTCATGTTGTACTCTCTCCCATTGACCTTGAACTTTATTTTTCCCCATCCTTGCCTCACGTGCGGATCGTCATGGTAAGTGACCTCAAGGGAAGACAAGAACTGACAGGAGACATCCCGGTAGGTGGGGTAGGCCATGGTGAGGAGTTTGGGCATCTTCAGGTGCCCCAGCATTGCCTCAATATCAGAATCGAGACCCACCTCCTTCAGCAAATCAAGGTCAGCGAATCTGGTCGGAGTCCAAGTTACCCCATTCAACAAATGGTGATACAGCTCTTCCTCAGATGGAGTTTTCGCCCTGTCTCTATCCTCAGCAACCTCTTTCCCCTTGGACATCTTGGCCCTCTTTGTAGGAGCCTGCTCATCTGCACTTTCATCGCCACTCTCCTCATCTGTGGCAACTGCTATACTCTTTCCTGCCCTCTTCTCTTGCTCCTTTGCCTTCTTTGCAGCCACGGTTTTCTGTCGAGAAGTCCTTTGTGTCCCAGAACCAGCTCGTTCCGAGGCTAAAGCCTTTCCTCTCAACGAAGACTCTTGACTTTCAGGTTCTTGCCTCTCAGCATCCGACTTTCCTTTAGTTTTCCTAACCATTGTACCTGAGAAATACAAAACTTGGAAAGGGATAAGTCGATTGACTTTGCAAATGTAAACTTCAAGAAGCAACGTAAAGAATCACAATTCTCAATCTTTTCATCATGTGAAAATTACAAGACAAGTAAAATTCAATAATCAAAGTAATTCTAGAATGAGAGGGTTCTCTAATCAAACCTTTCAACACCTTAACATACTAACTCACCCACTAACACACTCAATTAGGATCAATTTCGAAAAGCCCCAAATCCATGAACCCTAATTTTGCCAAAGTTCAAATTAAGCTCAGTTCCACCATCAATTCAACAACCCAACTTGATATATAAGCTTTCCCTAGTCTATTTTACCACAATCAAGCAAGAAAATGACCAAATTTTGATTTTCAAATTCTAGGGTTCATGGACCTACGAATTTGAATTAAAAAACACAATACCTTGCTTTGGATGGAAGGAAATGGGGAATGGGTGGTGAGGAATAGACTGTTGGGGCGAAAGCTTAGATTTAGAAACAAGAACTAGGAGATTTGGGTGAGAATTGAGAAAGTTAGGAGATTTTTGGTGTGGGTTTGTTTGAGAGAGTATGAGTGTTTGTGAGAGGAAGGGAGAGTGAAAGAGATGAAGGTCGTGGGTATGGGTAGGTCTAGGGTCGTCCGGTTAGGTTTAGGGCTGGTTAACTCGAATTAAATCGGACAAAATCGAAGAGGGACTTACCTGGACCGGCTCGGGAGCGACCTGGAGTGGTCGCTCTGATAGGTCGCTCCGTGTCACAGTAAACGCGAGCGACCTCACGTGGTCGCTGCGTCACGTCGCTCCCAGCGACAGAAAATGCGAGCGACCTCACGTGGTCGCTGCGAGACGTCGTTCCGAGAGCGATTCTCGAGCCTTGGAGACAGAAAACGCGAGCGACTTAGCCGATTCGCTCTGATCACGTCGCTCCCAGCGACAGAAAACGCGAGCGACCTCACGTGGTCGCTGCGAGACGTCGCTCCCAGAGCGACTCTCGAGCTCCGGACACCGAATATGCGAGCGACTTGGACCAGTCGCTCTGATCACGTCGCTCCCAGCGACAGAAACGCGAGCGACCTCACGTGGTCGCTGCGAGACGTCGCTCCCAGAGCGACTCTCGAGCTCCGGACACCGAATATGCGAGCGACTTGGACCAGTCGCTCAGATCACGTTGCTCCCAGCTGGAGCGACCTCGTGGCGTCGCTGCGGAACCTCACTCCCACGCTCGAGTCCTTGCCTTGACCGGATCGATGAATCACCTGAACACTAACACTTTCCCTTCTTTTTTTTTTTTTTTATGAAATATGATGAAAATGAAAATA
This sequence comes from Brassica napus, assembly GCF_020379485.1. NCBI lineage: Eukaryota > Viridiplantae > Streptophyta > Magnoliopsida > Brassicales > Brassicaceae > Brassica > Brassica napus. Next base: position 17,151,707 of record NC_063447.1, read on the forward strand.
CCAATGCAATATGTACAATGATACGCATGGGACTTCCTCCCAAGTGAGCTTGTTTTAAGTCTCTAGCTTGACTTTGCCTCCTTTTGGACTAGGCTGGGGTAGGATCAGACAGTGGAGTTAAAACTCCATCTTCTTCAGGTGCATCAGCCATGTAGAGCTTAACCCTTTGCCCATTGACTGTGAAGTCTCTTCCATCAGTACTCCACAAAACTATTGCTCCATATGGCTTAACCTCTTTGACCTTGAAAGGGCCGGACCACCTTGACTTAAGCTTTCCTGGAAACAACTTCAGTCTTGAGTTGTAGAGAAGAACTTGATCTCCTTCTTTAAACTCTCTCTTTAGGATATTCTTGTCATGGAAAGATTTAGTCTTCTCCTTGTAGATCCTTGAGTTTTCGAAGGCATCCATTCTTATCTCATCAAGCTCATGTAGCTGAAAAAGCCTTTTCTCCTTGGCACTCTTGATGTCAAAGTTCAGCAACTTTACTGCCCAAAGTGCCTTGTACTCAAGCTCCACTGGTAGATGGCAAGCTTTCCCGTACAATAGGTTGAAAGGTGTGGTCCCCAGAGGTGTCTTGTAAGCTGTCCTGTAAGCCCAAAGCGCATCATCAAGCTTAACTGACCAATCCTTCCTTGTAATCCCCACAATCTTCTCCAGAATGGACTTGATCTCTCTGTTAGAAATCTCAACTTGACCACTTGTTTGAGGATGGTAAGGAGTTGCAACCTTGTGCTTAACACCGTTCTTCCTGAGAAGTCCCTCAAGCAGTTTGTTGATGAAATGAGACCCTCCATCACTGATTACAACTCTTGGAACTCCGAACCTTGGAAAGATGGTGCTCTTGAACATCTTGATTACCACTCTTGCATCATTGGTGGGACTTGCAATAGCTTCCACCCATTTTGAGACATAATCAACAGCTACCAGGATGTACTTGTTGCCATGTGATGATGGAAATGGCCCCATGAAGTCAATACCCCACACATCAAACACTTCAACTTCAAGGATTGGATTCTGAGGCATCTCATTCCTCTTGGTGATGTTTCCCCTCCTTTGGCATGAATCACACCTTGAAACAAAGTCTTGTGTGTCCTTGAACATGTGTGGCCACCAGAATCCAGCTTGTAACACCTTAGCAACAGTCTTGAAGGTAGCAAAGTGGCCTCCATAAGATGATCCATGACACTGTGTAAGGATCCCATCAATCTCCTCATTAGCAACCACTCTCCTATAAAGTTGATCTTTGCAGAGAATGTAGAGGTAGGGCTCATCCCAGTAGTATCTCTTCACATCCTTGTAGAACTTCTTCTTGGCATAACCCACAAGATTCAAAGGCTCTTTTCCTGTGGCTAGGTAATTCACCAAATCAGCATACCAAGGTTCTTTCTCTTCTGTTGCCTTGACTTCTTCAAGCTTCCTTCCAGTCTCACAAACTGCTATCACTGCTCCAATAGCCATGATCTGTTCCTCAGGGAGTCCTTCATCAATGGGAATGCCACACTCCACTCTCAGCCTGGACAAGTGATCAGCTACACCATTCTCAACTCCTGGCTTGTCCTTGATCTCTAAATCAAACTCTTGCAGCAAAAGAATCCATCTCAAGAGCCTGGGCTTTGCATCCTTCTTCGCCAAAAGGTGTCTCAACGCAGCATGATCTGTGTAGACAATGACTTTAGATCCCACCAAGTAGCTTCTGAACTTCTCAAAGGCAAAGACAATGGCTAGCATCTCCTTCTCTGTTGTGGCATATCTCATCTGAGCATCATTCAGGGTTTGGCTCGCGTAGTAGATCACATGGGTCTTGCCATCTTTCTTCTGCCCCAAAACAGCTCCCACAGCATAATCACTAGCATCACACATGATCTCAAAGGGGAGATCCCAATTAGGTGGCTGGACAATTGGAGCACTGATGAGTTCACCTTTCAGCTTCTTGAAGGCTTCTAGACACTCCACATCAAAGCTGAAGGTGGCTTCTTTGCACAGCAGCCTGGTCAATGGTCTAGTGATCATGGAGAAGTCCTTTATGAATCTCCTGTAAAACCCAGCATGACCAAGAAAACTTCGGATGTCTTTCACTGTCTTTGGTGGGGGCAAACCAACCATAACATCGATTTTGGCCTTATCCACCTCAATCCCCTTCTCTGAAATCTTGTGCCCCAGCACAATCCCTTCTTTGACCATGAAGTGACACTTCTCCCAGTTCAGCACAAGGTTGGTGTCTTCACATCTCTGTAGGACCCTGCACAAATTTGACAAACAAGCAGAAAACGAAGATCCATAGACAGAGAAATCATCCATGAACACCTCCACAACATCCTCAATCAGATCAGAAAAGATCGACATCATGCACCTTTGAAAGGTGGCTGGAGCATTACATAGACCAAATGGCATTCTTCGATATGCGAAGGTACCATAAGGACATGTGAATGTTGTTTTCTCCTGATCATTGGGATGTATGGGGATCTGGAAGAATCCTGAATATCCATCAAGAAAACAATAGAATGGATGATTTGCAAGTCTCTCAAGCATCTGATCAATAAATGGAAGTGGAAAATGATCTTTTCTAGATGCAGAGTTCAGTTTGCGGTAATCAATACACATCCTATGCCCAGTGACTGTTCTTGTTGGTATCAATTCATCCTTGTCATTTTTAATCACAGTTATACCACCCTTTTTTGGCACAACATGCACAGGAGATACCCATTTAGAATCTGAGATAGGGTAGATAACACCAGCATCTAAGAGTTTAAGAATCTCTTTCTTTACAACATCCTTCAGGTTAGGATTTAACCTTCTTTGATGCTCGATAGAAGTCATTGATTCATCCTCAAGATGTATCCTATGCATACACAAAGAGGGTGATATTCCCTTGATGTCATCAAGTGAGTAACCTATTGCTTTTCTAAATCTTTTAAGTGTTTTCAAAAGTTCAGATAGCTCAGTTTCAGTAAGTTCACTACTCACAATGACTGGATAAGTTCCATTAGGACCAAGAAATGCATACCTTACACCATTGGGGAGAGGTTTAAGCTCCACCTTAGGCGCCTTAAGCTCGCTCCAGTCGTTTTGCTGGGTGTCCCCTTGTTGAATGACCGAGGCTTCCTGATGGACAATTTGAGGCAGCTCCTCATACTGATCCTTACTACCAAATCCTCTGTGTGAATCCAACATCATCCCATAGGCAGCACTCTCCAGGTTCTGAATCACTTCAGCTGGCCTCTCTATCGTCAAAGCATGCTGTAGAGGGTCTTCTATTGACAATTCTTCAAGGAGCTCATCAGCAAGGGCATCCATCTCTTCAATGTAGAAAACTTGCCCTTGAACTGTTGGTTTCTTCATTACCTCCTTGATGTCAAAGTGAAGAACATGCCCTTTACCCAAGTGGAGATCAATCTTGCCCTCTTTCACATTAACAATTGCTCCTGCTGTAGCTAAGAAAGGCCTTCCAAGGATTAAAGGATCTGCAGCTTCCTCACCCATCTCAAGCACCACAAAGTCTGTAGGGATCTCATATTTTCCAACCATAACGGGGAGGTCCTCCAAGATACCCACCGGGTACTTCACTGAACGATCAGCCAATACCAGAGACAGTCTACACTTCTTGTACTGAGTGAAACCAAGCTTCTTAGCAACAGATAAAGGCATCAAGCTGACACTAGCTCCCAAATCGCAGAGACATCTATCAAATACCATAGGTCCAAGAGCACAAGGTAATGTGAAGCATCCTGGATCTTCTAGCTTCTTTGGAACAACAAGCCTCTGGATGATGGCACTGCACTCATGAGTGAGAATCATCATGCCCTCCATCTCCTTCTTCTTTGCAGCTACAACATCTTTCAGGAACTTACTATATTGAGGAATTAGCATGAAAGCATCAATGATGGGCATTGTGACTTGAACTTCACTCATTTGCTTCTCAAATAGAGCTTTGTACTTCTCTAGCAGCTGCCTCTTGAATCTACCAGGGAATGGTAGTTTGGGTTCATAAGGAGGAGGAACAAAAGAATTCTCACTTGCTGGAGCAACAACTTCACCATCTTTCACTGTTTTCTTCTCTTCCCCAACCTTTCCTTTACCTTTCGCTTCCACAATCTTCTCCAAGATTTCATCATTGATTTTCTCATCAACAATCACCACTTCATCATCTATGTTGATGGCAACCCCCTCACCTTGTTTCTCAGCATCCTTGGTGAGAGCTTTCTGAGGTAACTCCTTACCACTCCTGAGGGTGATAGCTTTCATGGTCTCCTTGGGGTTTTGCTCAGATTTTCCAGGTAAAGAACCTTGTTGGCGATTTTGTTGAGTGTTCATGGCAGCAAACTGGTTCTCCAAGGTTCTGAACTTGTTGTTGAGCTCATTGTAGCTTCCATCAATCTTTGCGTGAAGGTTTTTCAACTCATAGCCAACATGCTTCTCACTTCTTGTCTGAGACTCCAAGATTTGTTTTAGTAGGGCATCAGTGCTGCTGACTGGAGGAGTAGAGGTAGAAGTAGTAGGTTGTTGTTGGGCAGGTTGTTGTCCTTTGTTGTTGAAACCGGGAGGAGGGTTTTGTTGAGGCTGATAGCTGCCTTGCTGGTTGTTCCGAGGCTGATAACCACTCTGTTGGTTGTTGGGGTAAGATCTCTGTTGGTAGTTGTTGTACTGAAAGTTTGGCTCTTTCTTGTACCAGCTACCATTGTTGTTGATGAAGCACAGCTCTTCTTGCCCTTCCAAACCATCAACTTCCTGGACAACAGGTGTGGCTTCTTTGTTTGGGTTACCAACAAAGTGCAGCTGCTCCTGGGTGGCCTTATCAGCAATGAGAATGTCAATCTTATCCTGGAGAGCCTTTAACTCCCTCCTCGTCTGCTTGTCATCTGTTCGACTGCCTCTGTCGTGGTCTCCACTGTAGACTGCATCACTCTTTACCATATTGTCAACCAGCTCTTCTGCATCTTCCTCAGTTCTCCCCAAGAAGAACCCATTGCTAGCTGTATCCAGTCTGGCCCTGTACTTAGGCAGAGCACCACGGTAGAATGTGCTCAGCAAGCTCTCCTTAGAGAAACCATGGTGTGGGCATTGAGCTTGGTAGCCCTTGAATCTCTCCCAGGCTTCACTGAAGCCTTCCAAGCCTTTCTGTTGAAACTGGAGATCTCATTTCTCAGCTTAGCAGTTCTTGAAGTAGAGAAGAACTTCTCCAAGAAAGCTTTCTTGCAGTCATCCCAAGTGGTGATTGAGTCACTTGGTAGAGACTTCTCCCACTGTCGTGCCTTATCCCCCAGAGAGAAAGGGAATAACTTCAGCTTTAAGGCATCCTCAGACACACCATTGGTTTTTGACAACCCACAGTAGCTGTCGAACCTGTCCAAGTGATCAAATGGGTCCTCTAGAGCCAAGCCATGATACTTGTTATTCTCGATCACGTTGAGGAGTCCTGATTTGATCTCAAAGTTGTTGGCTGCTACAGCTGGTGCTCGGATTCCCAATCTATGACCATGAATGTTGGGGCGGTCATAAGTGCCAATGGGTCGAGCTGCTCGCTGTTGGTTTTGTGGAACGTTGTTGGCATCATTTTGAGGTATGTCTCCCATATCAGTATCCAATCTCTGCAAGTGAGACTGTTGCTCTTCTTCTCTTCTCTTTCTAGCACACTCTCTCTCTCTAAAGCTCTGATGTCTGCGGCTCTTGGAACTAGGTTTGATGGATCCCTGCTCCTCAAGTTCATACACCTGTAAATTAAAGGGAGGTGAAGAAGGAGAATCAGTAACTAAAGAAAATAAAAATGACTTAGTCTCAAGCAAATGACTAAATCTCAATGTTCAAATCTACTTAGAATTTGGCAACGGCGCCAATTTGATATTAGGAGTTTTCAAGGCTCTTAAGACAAATGTTGTAGTATAAATGATTGTCGAACCAATTCTAAGGGATTTCAAGCACTGAGAATGAAAGCACTTACAACCGATGATTTTAAAGGTTTTCTAAACTAATGATTATTACTAATGCAGTTTCAGAATAATAAATGAGTTGACTTTCTTAACTAAGGAAATGAGAACTCATGGGCATAGGAATTAAACCTTGGGTGATCAAGTTTCGAACTAAGGATGGCAAACGAACAATCAAACTATCAACCTTAAGCTTAGACACGATTCTAAACAAACTCTATGTCTAGATGAATGTTCATTTACTAACACATTTCAAACAACAAATGTCTTCGGTTGAATAATATGGAAGCAATCATTACTAACAGGTCTAAGGCTATCTTAGCACTTCTAACAACAAATGTCTTTGGCAAAATATGCTAAAAACTTAGAAGAGTTGTTTCAGGCATTTCATCGAACACCTTTTAGGTGGGAAATGCCTAAAGATCAACTTTTGAGAAGCTACCTCAGAAGATGCATTATGATTACTCTACTAGCAAGGTTTTGGAATGATCTACTCTAAAACATCATAGCTCTAACCTAATCACCATTAATCTTCCTAACCCATGAATTCAAATGGTGATTACTCACTACTCTTCATGATTCCTCTTAAACTCATTTTGGATTTCAGATTAATCATACAGAGGATACTACAACAACTTGGAAAACACAGAATTGCAATAACTAGATGAACAAAGATGATTCAAGAGATGAACTTTCCAAAGGTTTTTTCTTAGAACAAAGATAATCTGTCTGGTCGCTGCCAAAAGTACTTAAAACATAGGTTTTCAGAAGTAAAAACGTGCATAATGAAATGACCAAAAGGCCCTTGAGTAGAAATGAATTCGAGCAAACAGAAGGCGCGCAGCGACCTCCAGTAGTCGCTCCGGGAGGTCGCTCCAGGCTTCGGGAGCGACCTGGAGGGGTCGCTGCGAGACGTCGCTCTGGGTCGCTCTTCGCGAGCGGCCTCGCTGTGTCGCTCCGGTCACGTCGTTCCGGGTCGCTCTTCGCGAACGACCTCGCTGTGTCGCTCCGGTCACGTCGCTCCGGGTGATGGAGACGCGAGCGACATCGGGGTGTCGCTCTACCCAAGTCGCTCTGAAAGGGTGTCACAGCGACTTCACGGTGTAGCTCCGGTGAGGTCGCTCCCATGCACTGCTCGTCCAATGATCACCTTTATCATCTCTTTTGAGCTCCAAATGCCCCCAAATGTCTCCAAGAACTTCATGTGGTACTCCAATACCTGATAAGGACTCATGTATGCAAAATGCAACCTAAACATGGCTAAATCCTAATCTATATGATCAAAATGCACATGGGTGAATGGATAAGACAATGGAAATATACAAGATATCAATTGGTACACAACAAACTAAGCTTAATCATGGTTTGTGTGTGAATAGATTTCAAACTTTTAATTCATGGATAAATAAAATTCGAACTTTGATGGGGATATATAGAATGAGACCTTAATTTTGTGTGGACGTGGTGATTATATGATAGTTATGAGGAGAAAATAGATCGTTAACCTTATAAATCCAGACACTTTAGTTTCTGTGATTTGTTAGGTATGGTAACAAATTTGAGATTCAAATCTATCTTAAGATTTACTAAGCCGTACATAACTTATTTTCAAGTGCCGTACTTAACCTAACCTATTTAAAGTTGAGAGTAACTGTGTCTAAATTAGAAAAAAAATTTGAGATATAAATGGAAAATATATTCAACATTCTACTTATATATTTTCTTTCCAAAGTTTGAGTTTTAAAGATTTAAGGCATGTTAAGATGGAATTGCACTTCACAACAATTAGTCGCAAATCATCATAAATTTGTATAATTTATAAACTACCAAATATCCAATCAACCTCATACTAGATATGTGAACATTTATCACATATTTACAAACATATCATCTAAAATTGATTAGATTTTTTTTTTTTTTTTGACAGCAATTGATTAGATTTTCAGTGAAGAAAAGTTGGTCATAATTAACCACAAATTATTTTCAAAATGCATATAACCAGTGATTGACAAATGATAAAGTTAATGTGTGCCTTTTAATGGTGCACAAAATCTAAAATCAAATTTAAACGTTACAAAGTAACTGATACTTTCTATATTTCTTTTGTTTTACTCGAGACTGATTCTTGACATATTTGCAACGTGTTTGCTGAATCCGTTCAAATATTTAAAATGTACAATGCACCAGCTTTTTATGCCGGTCAAACAAAAACGTAAACCTCAAAAATTTCACGTGGAACAACATGAATGGATTATGAAAAAAATCTCAAAAATGTAACGGATTCTTATTGGGATTGGTAATTACCGCTTTTCTATAATATTAAACGTAAAATGAAGATGAAAAAAAAAACGCAAAATGAATTTGTAACGGAGCAGCCAATTACTCAATTCATCTTAATTTTTGACTCAAATTTTGTGTGTTGAAATAGAGAATATCCCACAGTAATTGCAACTTTAAAACCATTTTCTTCCATTCAACTTCTTTTGTTTTTTCTTGAATAAATTTAAATACATAGCTGTGTAATTCTTTTCTTTTCTATTTAGCTAAAGAAGGACTTCTAATAATATTTTATTTTTAGTACATCTAATCTTCATGTATTTCTACTATCTTGTACACTACCAATGTACCATGTAAATTACATTAATCATAAAATATTCAGTCGAAAAACTATACGTTATATTTACTTTTGGATAAAACTATACTAAATAAAATGAATTTGTAATAGAGATTAAGTTTTAATATTTTCAAAAGGAAGCTGATATGTTTGGAAAGTAAGAAAACTTGAAGAGTCTAATTTATCATGTATAAAATTCAGACACACATATATATATCCAACCTCGTTTATTGTGATTTGCTACCTTAAAATAAATCCAACCTTAAAATACGACACTTTATATTTTTATTTATTGGGATTTGCTAAGATTTTTTTTTTTTTTAAATAGATCGAATTGCCATTTTGATTACAATCTATCTCAAGGTTTACTAAACCGTACACAACTTATTTTTAGTGTCATACTTACCTATGTATATATTTAACGATGAGTGTATTGTATCTAAATTATTCAACCTTGAGACAAATTGAGGCATAATGACAACTATGTTCAATATAATACATATGTTGTTCATTCTAAATTTTGAGTTTTAAAAATTTAAGGTATGTTGAAATGGATTGGCTCACAACAATTAGTTGCAGATAATTACAATTTTGTATTCAAATGTAAGCATATGTAATATATTTTTAGCATGTAACATACTACACGATGCCACCTTCTTTTTTTTTTTTGAAAACAGATGCCACTTCTTTAAACACTGAGTTTTATCTTATATTGTAGGAAAATAAACAAAACACCAACAATGTTATTTTGTATCAACATTCAAATGCACCATTTTATTGTATTTTAAAAATATTTGAGTTCAGTTTTATATTTCTAAGCATTTTTTTCCCAAATTCCCAAATAACTTTACAATGTAACTTTCTATTTCTAAAAAGTTTGCAACAAAATTTTGAAAACAAATGTCTGCTACTGTACGATGCTAGATATAATGTACTATGTATATTTGTATGATAAATTACTTCTCTTTATTGTAGAACCAATCAAATCGTAAAACAAAAGATATGATTCCACCATTCGAATCCTTCTCGCGTGATTTAGAATAGTAATTATCACAACCTCCAACTACAATATATAAATATAGACCACCCACTCAAGAAAATCAAAATTAACAATAGACTTATAATAACTAGGGGCAATGCCTCCGCGGAGTTGTGGACAGAGTTCTTGTTTCATCTCAATATTTTTAGGGTTATTGTAGCTGTGAATTTTCCGTTGTGGGTTGATCATTGTTTTTCAAGTTTTTTTATTGTTATAGGATTATAGTTGTGATGATGAACGGTGTATGCACTGTTCTCCACTCATGAAAAACTAAATTGTGTTAGTAATGTGATTGATATAGTTCGTGGTGTTGTTTGCTGTGTCACTAAGACTTATTGTTTGTTTGTCTTTTTAATTTGTTACTTGTATTGTTGAGATTACATAAATTATATTAAGGTTGTTGAGAATACCTTTTGTTTCTGGATATTTTTTCTCCAGTTTAGTTGTGTAAGTTGTGTGTTTTAAGTAATAATTTTTTATTATTCTTATTATGTTGGTTATATGTTTTTTTTTATTTTTAAACTTGTTGCTTTTACTGGACCTTTAAAACAAATACATGAAGACTTGTAGAAATAACTACAAAATGAGTGACAATTAATATTTGGGCTTTAATGGGTTTTAAACGAATATATTTATTTTTCATAAGAAGACAATAGCATTGGTCTGTTGACATTGAGCATGTAAGCTATTTTCATAAGACAAGAGGAGTGAGCAGGTGGGGATGTTGTTGTCGCCTTTGTGTCAGTTGGGATTGTCTCTTGTATCTCCTGGTGTGGTTGTGTTTTTTTTTTTTTTTTATGGGTAATATGTAAACAAAAATCATTGTTAGTTGTATTTATCAGAGTTTGTAACTTACTCTGCTGTTTTGTTTAGATAATTTCACTGATCTTGGTTATCGTCTTCGTCTTCTTCGTAAGCATCTGCGAAAGTAAGTTTGTAAATTGTTAAATAGCTGGCCGTGTAGTTTGTATTTGTTTAGCTGACCACTGTATGTGTCGTTGAATTTTAGTTGAGTTGATTGGTTTGGTATATTTGTTTTGAAGTTTATTTGTTAGATTAGACAAAAAGAGAGGTGATCATTAATAATTCGTCTTTTTTGGGATTCTAGTTTTTGGTGTTTGATTGTTTGGGTTATTGTGGTTTCTTTTAAGTTGTAAAATAAGGATTTGTGTATAATTAGATTGATAATTAAGGGAGATAAATAGACGACCACAAATCTTAGGTAGGAAATATTTTTTATAATTGATGTTAGCACAATATAAATAGTAATATAAAGGGAATTATGTGTTGATTATTTCTTACAGATCAATGAGGAGACAAATAACGACTCGGGTTGTTTCTTTGGTGAGGTCAGAGCCCTGGACATAACGGATTTACCCAACCACATCTGCGAGTTTAAATATCAGTTATGATATCGAAACATAATATAAACCCAGATACAATATGATAATATACCTGGGAGTTCTAGGTTTGTGTTCGCAATCACTTGGAGATTGTCGAACAGTATAATCTTGACTGGAGATTGATCTCAGGAGCACCCGTGATGACTTCATCAATAATGTTTAGGAATGAATGATCAGTTATCTTGTACATGCTTGAGCACCTAACAACCTCAAAACGATCAACTTTCACAATAGAATCTGCTTTCAAAGATGACATGTAATGATTAGCCCGTCCGACGGGAGTAAACCCATGAATCACGGAATCTGCAAATAATATTATTCAATAAAGAATCAGGAAATCAATAAAAACAATTATGTTAAATAAGTGTGATAGATCGAAAATTAACTTACCTTTTCATCAAGGAAGAGAACCGTGATTCCCACAAACTCCCTGTCTTTCTTGAAGTTCAGGGAATCCCAGAAGCGGAGGAAGCCAGAGGCTATGCTCTGACTACTACGACCAAGACGGAGAGACTCGAAGGTTGAGTGACGGACGCCGGGACGCCAGTTTAAGGAACTGTTTAAGGAACTGGAGAGGCAGAGAGAAACATTTTCTAGAAGATGGTTAAAGCTAAGAGGAATCAATGAGTTTTGTGGAGATGCAAATTGGGTTCATCAAAGATAAGAATCATATATATAGGGTTTACAGAGGGGCTACAAATCAGGAACATTTATGATCAAACGATTTAAGATGGGGACATGAAGAGTTCACCGGTGAAAAAATAAATTACGAACAGACACACAGCGCAATTCTGTAACTCAGACTTATTTGAGACAATGATGAAAAGAACTCAAACTCATGTTAAACGACAACAATTTACAATATGAGAAAACTATAATTGTTGCAAACTTGAGCTTTTTTCATATAACGTGATGAATCCCATTTAAAAATGAAACTCATAATACACTTGTAGGCCCGACCCTCAGAGGAAGCCGAAGCAGGGACTTTCGACCTTCATAAATATATATTAGGTTCGGCTATCAATGTACAAAGTATCATTTAGCTTAGTGGTATAAATGTTGGTGTTTATATCTCAATAACCCGGGTTCGAGCCATGAATTTGACACTTTTTCACACTTTTTAAAAGTGGGATCCACAAAATGCTGACGTGACGCACTGAAAAGTGAGCAAAAACTCAACTATTATAATATATATTATCCAAAAAAACATTTAGAGTACGTTTTAGTAGCACAAAAAAAAAGTTTTAGTTGGACAAATTGTAGTATAAAAATAAGAAATAAAGTATAAATTTAATATTTATGACATAGGAGAGGGTTAAGCAGCGGGCAAGAGCTGAGAGTTGACGAGAATTTATGAAATAACAAAGAGTCAGTGATCAACTGACGTGTGGCACACTCTTACGCTCCTCACGAGATCCAACGGTGATCGAAGCACATTGAAGTAGTGTAAATTTGAAGGAAACTGTAGCTGTTTTGACTTTCAGAGCTTTCTTAATTGGTCTTTAAATTTTTTCTACAGTCTTTGAGTTTTTAATCCCTAAAATGGTCAGTTCAATTTCATTCCCACGCGCACGTTAATGATTTGTTATTTTACGCAGTATTTTCTCCTTTTTTTTTTTTTTTTTGAAAACGTGTCTTGGTTAAATCCAGATCTATTAAAGACACAGATTTAACCCCGGGTGGAAGATGCAGCCCACGACAGACCCTCTCCCAGATTTTCATACGGACGTATCCGCAGCCGTGGTGAATAGGAAAATGTGACTTAGTTTCCGCAGCAGCATGATCGAACTCGTAATGTGTTTGCATCCAAGGTCCGTCCACTACCACTGGACCACAAGACTCGCTCTTTAAAGTATAACTTCGAAGTATCACTTTGATATTTTTATGCATATTAAAAAATAATTGAAATGTATATATATTTTTATTAATTACACATTTTAACCAATAATATTTGAAATAAATAAAATTAAAATAATTTACAATTAATATTAATTTAGAACTTAGTGTTATTTTACAGGAAGATTATAAATCGACAATTTTTTGTATATTAAAATATATTTAAATATTTTTTCTAAAACAAAAAAAAATACAATTAAAATTTACTTAAACAAATCAATCTAATTTTTAGAATAAAATAATAAATATTATTTTATTGAATCGATATTAATTATCTAACTACATCAAGGTAAATCTTTATTATTTAGAATATCTAAATTATATTTTTGTGGTGAAAACTGATAAAATCTTATCTATTAAGCAAAATTATTTATATCATCTACAATTATGAAAATCTATGAATTTTATTTTCTCTTGTAAAATACATATTTAACATATAAAAATAAAAATTATGTATATCCATCAACTTTTAAAATCTATTTTAAATACTATTGATAATATTTAAAATATAACATTTTAAAAAATCTATCTTAAATACTATTGATAATATTTAAAATATAACATTTTAATAGATTTTGATGCAAAATTTACAAAAGAAAAACCATTACCTAAATAGTTGATATGATAAAAATTATCTAAATAAAATGAGCGTTATACAAATTCAAGTTTGAAATTTCTGAAGGTTCCCAACTATCTCAAACTTCTAAAAGCGATCTGTGTGAACGTGGAGTGGACGCGCTTCCTTACGAGGGTGAACAAAAGACACACATTTCAAAATCTCCCCCCTCCCTCCTGAGTTAAGAAAACTGCAATCCTGCCTTAGCCACGAGTCAACCCCTTTGGCGTCGAAAGAGCTCGGTGCAAAAATTAATTTGTTTTTTTTTTTCAAAACAAAAAGTTTTATTTCTTTCATCCTCATCAATTCTTTCCCCTTTTCAGATTTAAAAACACAAAAACAGAATAATATTATAATATCTCATATATATTTTTCTTTATATTCTCTTTCCCTTTTATAATTTCCACTCAAAAAAATCATTTTCCTTACACAGAAGTCAACTCTCTCTCTCTCTCTCTCTCTCTTACATCTTCTTCAACCCCTGTCGACCATGTCTGAACAACTTCAATTGTAATCTAACCTTTTGAATTTCTCTAAAACTCATCACTGTTTTTCAATTCTCAAGAAACTTTTTTTGGTCTTTATCGGCGGCGACCTAGATGGGTAACGGAATCACGAAGCTCAGCAAATGTTTCACCGGCGGAGGAGAAACTCGCCGGAAAAAAGAGATGAAGATTCTTGAACCGGATCCTCTCGACGAAGGTCTTGGCCACTCCTTCTGCTACGTCCGACCCGACCCGATTCGAGTTTCATCTTCCAAAGTTCACTCAGAGGAAGATACAACGACGACGACGTTCCGTACCATCTCCGGCGCATCGGTGAGCGCGAACGCCGCGACTCCGCTCTCCACCTCCCTCTACGATCCGTACGGGCACATCGACAGAGCCGCCGCGTTCGAGAGCACGACGTCGTTTGCGTCGATCCCTTTGCAACCGATTCCCAGAAGCTCCGGTCCGATCGTTCCCGGTTCGGGTCCGTTAGAGAGAGGATTTCTCTCCGGTCCGATCGAGAGAGGATTCATGTCCGGTCCGATTGACGGTTTAGGTTTATTCTCCGGTCCGCTCGGCTCCGAATCAGATCAATTCCAGCGCAGCTTCTCCCACGGTTTAGCTAACCGGTTCGGGTCGAGAAAAGGATATCTAGCTCGGGTTCTCCGTCGAGCGATCTCAAAGACGATTAACCGAGGACAGAACTCCATCGTGGCTCCGGTTAAAACGGTTAAAGAACCCGATTGGGTAGTCGGGTCGGATAAATCCCGGAATCAACAGCACCACAACGAGAATCTCACCGTGAACAGCTTGAATTTCAGTAGCGAAGGGAGCTTAGACGACGACGTATCACTCGAAAGCCAGAATCTTCAGTGGGCTCAGGGGAAAGCCGGCGAGGATCGTGTACATGTGGTCGTATCGGAAGAACACGGATGGCTCTTCGTCGGAATCTACGATGGATTCAACGGTCCAGATGCGCCGGACTATCTTCTCTCTCATCTGTATCCAGCGGTTCATCGCGAGCTCAAGGGATTGCTATGGGATGATCCAAAACTCGACTCGAATCCTTCCTCTGATGGCATTGATCACGACAGTAACAATCCTTGTCCGAGCGAAAACTGTGAGAAAAAGTCAAAGAATGATGGTCGGAAGTCAACGAAATGCGAAGAAAGTCAACGACGGTGGAGATGCGAGTGGGATCGAGAAAGACTCGATCTCGACCGTTTATTAAAGGAAAAAATCAACAAGAGGACAAACGGGTCGGATAAGGATCCGGATCCGAACTCTTCGGACGTGTTGAAGGCTTTGTCGGAAGCTCTGAGGAAGACGGAAGAAGCGTACCTAGAGAATGCAGATATGATACTCCACGAGAATCCTGAGCTAGCTTTGATGGGTTCTTGTGTCCTTGTGATGTTGATGAAAGGGGAAGATGTTTATTTGATGAATGTGGGAGATAGTAGAGCGGTGCTTGGTCAGAAAGCTGAGACTGAGTACTGGATGGGGAAGATAAGACAAGACTTGGAACGAATCAACGAAGAAACTATGATTGATTTCGATGGTACTTGTGAAGGAGAACGAGCTGGCTTGGTCCCGAATCTATCTGCTTTTCAGCTTACTGTTGATCATAGCACAAACGTTGAAGAGGTAAGGAGCTATAGCATTTAAATTTATAAGAATTGGTAAAACGTCGAACAGTTTGATGAAATCCAGTTTTGTTATTATTCAGGAAGTTGATAGAATAAGAAAGGAGCATCCAGATGATGCTAGTGCAGTGTCAAATGAACGTGTTAAAGGTTCGTTGAAGGTCACAAGAGCTTTTGGTGCAGGTTTCCTCAAGCAGGTACGTGTCACATTAATCAAATAGATTATTAGGTCACTAGTCTATAGGCAAGACTGTTTGTATCTGCTCTGTTTCAACATAATCTAACTTTGGGGATACAATCTTTGCAGCCAAAATGGAACAATGCGCTTCTCGAAATGTTTCAAATCGATTACATAGGGACGTCTCCATATATCAATTGCTTGCCTGCACTTTACCACCATAGATTAGGCTCTAAAGACCAGTTTCTGATACTATCATCAGATGGTCTCTACCAATACTTCACTGATGAAGAAGCGGTTTCAGAGGTGGAACTCTTCATCACCTTACAACCTGAAGGTGACCCGGCTCAACACTTGGTTCAAGAACTTCTTTTCCGGGCTGCCAAGAAAGCTGGTAATATATCGAAAAACCTCGATGATAATCTTTGGTTCCAAGTATTGAGTGTGGTTTCTAAATCTTTATCGATCTTTCTAGGTATGGATTTCAATGAACTGCTTGAGATACCACAAGGGGAACGGAGACGGTACCACGATGATGTTTCTATTGTAGTGATCTCTTTAGAAGGAAGAATGTGGAAGTCTTGTGTATAAAGTATAATCAAAACTATATCATGAACAGAGAGAAACTCGGAGTAAGACGTGCAAATATGTATTATGTTAATAATAATTATTAAGAAAAAAGTTTTGGCTCTGGAACTAAAACACAAGTCTCATTAAACACAAGTCTCACATGTCATGCTTTCATCTATCTGTTTTTGATTATCTTTGTTTCTCCATAAATACATATCCAACAACGAATCCTAGTCTGCAGAACCCAATCTTTGACTTATAATTTAAGACGTTTTTTATATAGATTCGACATTTGTGGAAATCTATTCGTCAATGCAAGCTATTGAAGTGGTTATGTGTCTTCCAACTCCTAACTGTAATGGAACAGAGAAGTAAATGTAGGGAGATGAAGAAGAGGATGTGGTGGGTATGAGATGGAGAGAGTTAAAGAAGCTATCTACTCTTGTTCTATTTATGGTTTTAAATTGCTCTTCACTTAACTCGCTTACTTCCCACCAAATCCTGGTCTCGTCTCTTGCTGTTTATGTACTGGTTTCCACCAGTTCAGGCAACACAAGTTTGGATCTTTATGTGCGTAGTCCCCATTGTACATTTCTCAAGTCTCAATCTTCTTTTTTACAATGTGTACTATCGTTTTGGCCTCCACAAAGGGTGTGATTTATAGTGGCTGTAAGTGTTGTCCACAATCCTATTTATTTCTACAACACTAAATTCACAGCAATCAATCTTTAATAAAAATTTCAAAATCACAGTTTTTGAAATAACCTACAGCTGTACAAGTGTTTTACAGAGCCAAAAATCCAGAGCAATTTTTTGGAGTTTTCCTTAAAATTCTAAAGCAATAAAATCTAAAGCCACAGCAAAAAGTCTACAGATTTTTTTCTACGATAATTTTTTTAAAGCTACAGCCATTACCAATCGGACCCAAAGTTGTATATTAAGTTTAACTAGATCTCGTCCGGCGCGGTTGTGCGGGTGTTTGTTTTCAGTTTTATATACGTAGATATTTATTTTAGATCATTAATAGTATACATTTTTAAAAATTTAATCATATATTTAAATGTTTATATAACTATTTCAGATACAATAATTTAATAATATTATAGTTTATCTATTGTAGTTAATCAATTGTATAAAACCATCATATGTATTTGTTGATTTTTATTATATATTTATCTTATTGTTTTTACATTTTGTTATTAAACAAATTAATATATGCATGAAACAACATATTTGAAAATTATTTTGTATTTAATTTATGCTAAATTATGACCCGTCTTTCAAAGATGGATTTCTTTTTAGCAATTTTTTTTAATTTTATTCATTTTAGATAATATATTATTGTATATGGAAAAATCTTAACTCTATACATGTATTATATAGTTTACTAATGTTAAATCGTTTTGTCATCGTATTATATTTTTAACATGAATATTTATATTTATGAAAGTAAAATTTATCATGTTTAGTTCAATATAATAATTTTGTTTTAACATTATTGATTATGAATATAAAATCGATAAAAATAGGATAGAATTTTTTTATTTTATAAACGATAGTTGTACATAAATATTTATAATTATATAGTTTGCTAATCTTAATCCGTGTTTCCAATGTATTATATTTTTGAATATAAATATTTATAATTATGAATAGTAATACTTAAAAAACTAATTACAAAATTAGTGAAAATATTTACATATAATTTTTAAAATTAAGATCTTGTTAAAATATATATTTTTAAAATGAAAAGATATCAAAAGATATTATGATTAAAGTAGTTCAAATTTTTTATGTGGTATTAGTTTTAATAAAATACATTTAATTTTTTTTTTAAAGAATGGTCCATATTAAAAAAAAGAAAATTACATGTTTACCACTTTCATGCTACCACTTTTCATTTTTACCACCAATAAAGGGACATTTTCGAAAATATCTTCTTCATCAAGTGGCAAAATACTTTTATGCCTTTGTTCTTTATATATATAATAAATAAATATTTAAATAAATAAAAATCCAAAATAATAAAAAATAGTTTTTTTAATTTTTTTTCGAATTATAATATTTCGAAATTCAAACCCTAAACCCTAAAACTCAACTCTAAACCCTAAACCATCAATCCTAAACCCTATTTTTTTTTTTTGAAATACGAACCCTAAATCCTAAACCATCAATCCTAAACCTTTTTTTTTTAAATACGAACCCTAAACCCCGAAACATCAACTCTAAACCCTAAACCCTGAAACATCAACCCTAAACCCTATCCCCTAAACCTTCAACTCTAAACCCTAAGACATCAACTCTAAACCCTAAACCCTAAACTTCAACTTTAAACCCTAAACCCTAAACTATCAACACTAAACACTAAACCCTAAAAAGTAAACTCTAAACCCTAAAAAGTAAACTCCAAACCCTAAAAAAATAACTCTAAACCCCGAAACATCAACTCTAAACCCTAAACCCTAAACCTTCAACTCTAAACCCTAAACCCTAAATCCTAAACCATAAACCATAGAGTTGATGTTTTAGGGTTTGGATTTGAAGGTTTAAGGTTTTAGTGTTTAGGGTTTACATTTAGGGTTTAGAGTTGATGTTTTAGGGTTCAGATTTGAAGGTTTAAGGTTTTAGGGTTTAGGGTTCGAATTTCAGAAAAATATAGGGTTTACGTTTAGGGTTTAGAGTTGATGTTTTAGGGTTTAGATTTGAAGGTTTAGGGTTTAGGGTTTAGAATTAATGTGGGGTTTAGGGTTTAGAGTTGATCTTTCATGGTTTAGAGTTTAGAGTTGATGATTTAGGGTTTAAAATTGATGTTTTAAGTTTAGATTTAGGGTTTAGGATTTACGTTTAGGGTTTAGAGTTGATGATTTACGGTTTAGAGGTTATGTTTTAAGTTTAGATTAGTTAACCATATGTTTTTTTTTTCAAAGTTAATCAAAAGGTTATAAATGTCTTTTACCTTTCATTAAAGATAAGGATAAAAATGTAAACATGAAAAGTAATATTTTGAAAATGGTATTTTTGGCAATTTACCTGAAAAAAGGGGGAAATTACATGTTTACCGCTTTCATGCTACCACTTTTCATTTTTACCACCACTGAAAGGACATTTTCAAAAATACCTTATTCGTTAAATGACAAAAGACGCTCTTATTCTTTATATATATTATAAATAAATATTTAAATAAATAAAAATCCAAAAAATAAAAAATAATTTTTTAAAGTTTTTTTCGAATTATACTATTTCGAAATTTAAACCCTAAACCCTAAAACTTAATTCTAAACCCTAAACCATCAATCCTAACCCTATTTATTTTAAATACGAACCCTAAACCCTAAAACATGAACTCTAAACCCTAAACCCCGAAACATCAACTCTAAACCCTAAACCCTAAACCTTCAGCTCTAAAACCTAAAACATCAACTTTAAACCCTAAACCCTAAACTTCAACTCTAAACCCTATACCATCAACACTAAACCCTAAACTATCAACACTAAACCCTAAACCCTAAAAGTAAACTCTAAACCCTAAACCCTAAAAAATTAAACCTAAACCCTAACACATCATCTCTAAACCCTAAACCCTAAACCTTCAACTCTAAACCCTAAACCCTAAATCCTAAACCCTAAACCCTAAAACTAGAGTTGATGTTTTAGGGTTTAGGTCTGAAGGTTTAGGATTTTAGGGTTTAGGGTTTCGTTTAGGGTTTAGAGTTGATGTTTTAGGGTTTAGATTTGAAGGTTTAAGGTTTTAGGGTTTAGGTTCGAATTTTAGAAAAATATAGGGGTTAGGGTTTAGGGTTTACGTTTAGGGTTTAGAGTTGATGTTTTAGGGTTTAGATTTGAAGGTTTAGGGTTTAGGGTTTAGAGTTGAAGTTTCGGGGTTTAGGGTTTAGAGTTGATGTTTCATAGTTTAGAGTTTAGAGTTGAAGATCTAGGGTTTAAAATTGGTGTTTTAAGTTCAGATTTAGGGTTTAGGGTTTACGTTTAGGGTTTAGAGTTGATGTTTTAGGGTTTAAATTTGAAGGTTTAGGGTTTAGGGTTTATGGTTTAGGGTTTAGAGTTGATGTTTCGGAGTTTAGGGTTTAAAGTTGATGTTTCATGGTTTAAGGTTTAGAGTTGATGTTTTAGGGTTTAGAGTTGATGTTTTATGTTTAGATTAGTTAACCGTATGTTTTTTTGTCAAAGTTAATCAAAAGGTTATAATTGTCTTTTACCCTTTATTAAAGATGAGGGTAAAAGTGGTTAGTGTAAACATGAAAAATGGTACTTTGAAAATGATATTTTTGGCAATTTCCCAAAAAAATCACACACGAAAGAATTTAGTATAGGATTATAACCCATGCACAACTCCTAATACTAGACATTATCCCAATCACTAAACCCAAATCCAAATATAAACAATCATATATATTTATAATACTTATACAACTGGAAAAAAATTAACTAAATATAAAATTTTGTAATATTATCTATAAAAATAGATACATTGAGTGCTATATTTCATATGGTCGAATTAGTGATTAAAACCCACATACAATTTCTAATACTAAACATTATCCCAACCCATAAATATTAAACCTTAAATCTTAATCACGAAACTCAAACTCAAATATAAACAATAATATATATTTATAATATTTACGCAACTAGAAAAAAAATAAAAGAGATAGATTGATGATGAGAATAAAACAAAAAAACAAACAAACATAAATGTTAATTGGAGAGAAGAGAACAAAAAAGAAAGGAGAAGAAGTTAACCGGTTGTATTGAAGGATAGTTTGGTATATATTGTAAAAATATGTTGAATATTTTGGTCAACCTTTTTTAGCTAGTTACCTAGTTATAATTTTTTCTGGCGGCTATACGACCAAATTTCCCTTTAACAATTGATACGATGACCATTTCTTAACTGCTTAATTTTGTTTATAGTTGTCAAATGGTTGGGTTGACCTCGTCCATGTCCAAATTTAGTTGGATTTATTTTGGTTAAATTCATTTGTGCACGTGGAACTGATCAAAAATCAAAAGATCAATTAATCCATAAGTGTTAGTGGATTTGGGCTCTATGGAGGGTAGGCCTGGAACTTATTATCCGAGATCCGGATTCGATCCGAGATCCGTTCCAGATCCGTTCCGAAAATAAGATATCTGAGGTGTCCGGATCCGAATCCGGATAGTAAAATCTTGGATCCGTGTAAACCGAATCCGGATCCGGATATCTTAATTTTTGAGTCCGGGTATCCGGATCCGGATCCGTATTTTTAAAATACATTAAATTTTTATATTTTATTAATATTTATATTTGATATTTTAATATTTATACATGAATTAATCTTATAATATTATATTTTAGTTTTTACAATATTATAAACATATATAAATATATTTATAAATATTTAATTTATGTATTATATTAAAAAAAAATTTATTTTTTGTTAAAAAAATTATTTTTAATTATTTTGACGGATCCGTATCCGGATCCGGATATCCGCGGATAATAGAATATCGAGACGGATATCCGAAATCCGGATATCCGGAAACCACGAATCCGGATCCGGATATTAAATCCACGGATCCGGATACCCTAAATTTCCCGGATATCCGGATCCGTCCCAGGGCTAATGGACGGTCATCAGTCTAGTAGTCACAAAAACTAAGATTTATATATCATAATACCTGTCATTTTTCAAAAAAAAAAATACCTTTTCTCATCATTTATGATATCATATCAATATCAAGAACTATTGCATTACGTCTTTCATATAATTTAACTTGAATTATTTATAAAATATATTAAAATAATTTAATGTTTCTTTCATTAAAAACAATTAAACTCATATAACAATCGTTGTTTTTGTTGACTATTAACTATGACCGTATTTATACTCATATAACATGCATTAAATATTTTAGATATAAAATAAAAATATACAAATACATATACATTTATAACATTTTTTTGCTTTACATGTATAATCAGAAAATGCATTCATAATAATTACATAAACATATTGTATGATATGTGTATATGATGAAATATAGATTATAGAAATTATAATTATAAAGCTAAGAATTATAAATGGTGAACTTATAAATGTTGATTCCCTACATGGATGAATAAATTTAAAATTTCATCAAAAAAAAAAAAAGAATTATAAATGGTGAACTTATGATTTAACAGTACGTCAATCTCTCAGTTGCTTGAGCAACCAAGGTTCTCTTCATCTTCGAGTCTCAGCATTATCTTGAAACTTCTTCTGTAAGTTATTCTTTATTGCTTGTGGAAAGAGAAAAACTCACGCATCTTCAGGTTAACTTCATCTCTGTGGGTGTGCTCTTCTCCATGGAGGATCGGTTAATGAGGGACCGTTGTTATCGATTCCTCCTCCGATAGTAAGCCAACCTTCTCTCTTGCAATTTTATTTCTCCTTCTTAACCTCTGTCTAGTGCTCTCTATTTTTAAATTTCTCGGCAATAAGTGGCATGTCCACAACTTTGTAAAAGCCAAAACTTTGGTTGAATTTTAACATATTTCACCAAAAAATAGTATACGTGAATATAAATTGTTATTAGGTTCTACAGATTTTTTAAATATATTTTAGCTAAAGAGCTAATGAATACGTACTGGTTGCTATATTTAAAACTTTGGTTGAATTTTAACATATTTCACCAAATTTTTTTATATTTAATTAAGGAAAAAATAAATACCAATTTCTATTTCTTATTTAGTCTAATTTTGAAATTGTTTTCAAATTTTTGTTTTAATACGCATTACTTATCATTATTTTAATCATTTATATTACTGATTTTCACCGATTTTTTATCTGTGATTTTATGGTCCTAAAATACCATGTTATTTCACATAGCGATGTATATATATGGCTATAACATGTTACGTAAATTGTGTTTCCAGTGGCAGAATTTATAACATGTTGAGCCATCTTTTGTAACGGTTTTTTTCTACATCAACGTTTGATAAAATGTCAAATGATGTCTTCATAAGAGCTCAGTAACCTAAGTTCACTTACTTATCGGACGTACATGCTTTAGTTGGCTGTGTAACTGTTTTTTTTTTTTTTTGAACAAACCTTCATTAATATTAAATCAAACACTCAAACAGAGTGAGGTAGTTCTAGCAATGCCCTTTTCGCAAGCGCATCTGCTTCTACATTGTTAACTCTAGGAGTATGCAAGAAAGAAATGGATAAGAAGGAAGTACATAGTTGAGAGATATCAAAGAGAACTCCTTGGGCTTCAACAATGTTTTCCTTGGTGTTGATGGCCATTATCAGAGACTTGGAATCTGACCATAAGGTCAGTTTGCGCAAACCCAGAGACCGAGCTGCCTTCAGGCCAGCTTTAACCGCAAGAGCTTCTGCTACTAGAGCAGAGCCGACATCGCAACGGTTTGAAGACGTTTGACAAAGCTTTTTGTTATTTTCTTTGAAGATGCAACCAAATCCACCGCCTCTTGCGGCTGCATTCCACGCTGCATCTACAAAGCAATGACTTCCTCTTACTGTTCCACATGCGAGTGGTACCTGCAGCTTCTGAGATGGGGAAGGCTTCTCCTTATTCTGTTGAGCTGACTGCCATATTCTAGCTTCCTTCAAAGCCAAAGATACCACCTCCAACTCTTGCATCTCTCGATTCTCAAAAATCAACTTGTTTCGGCTCACCCACAGGTACCAAAGGATCCAAGAGTACAAAGCTGTCTCGCTTAGACCTGTTGGAGGTAGGTTCACCGTACGCCGGCACGCTTGGAGGAGTAACGCAGAAGATGTGATGGTTCCTGGGTCCGGTTTGATCAAAGCAGGAACTAGTTCCCACACACGTAGGGCATAAGGGCACTGAAGGAAGAGGTGGCGTTCTGTTTCCACAATCCCACACCTTTTACACAGACCTTCAACTTCAATTCCCCTCCTTAGTAGGTTTGCACCCACTGGCAGTGCATTGCTATTAATCTTCCAGAGGAATTGTTTCAATTTAGGAGAGGTTTTGACCTGCCACACACATAGATTCCAATTGAAATTCGGATCTTCATGGCCT
Source organism: Brassica napus (assembly GCF_020379485.1). Lineage (NCBI taxonomy): Eukaryota > Viridiplantae > Streptophyta > Magnoliopsida > Brassicales > Brassicaceae > Brassica > Brassica napus. Next base: position 17,176,125 of record NC_063447.1, read on the forward strand.
TGGTTCACCTTACAGAGGCGATAACCTGTCTTCGTTGAGTATGTGCCTGACCGCTCCGGTAGCCAAGCTATCTCGTCATCCATAAGGAACTCACTTGGGATCAGGCATTTAATCATGTCCTCATACTGAGGTAAATGTAATCTGACAGCATCAAGGTTCCACTCTTTAGTATTAGCATCCAGAAGATCAGCGACAACTAAATGTTGATTCTCTACCGTCGGGGGGCCTATGGGAATCAGGGGTTTTTGAGTCGATAACCAAGGATCGGACCAAACCTTAATGTTTGTTCCAGTACCCACAACCCAGCCTAGACCCTTCAGGAGGACTTCCTTTCCTGCCATTACTCCTCTCCAACCGCGTGATGCAGATTTAGGAGTTTCAGAGCTTAGGAAAGGAGTGGAATGGCAGTACTTTCCGAGAAGTTTTTGCGACAGGAGGGATTCTGGGAATTTGAGTACTCTCCACGCAAGTTTAGCCAGCAAGGCATCATTGAACTTTTCTATCTCTCTAAAACCCAAGCCACCAGCAAACTTTGGTAGAGTAAGTCTGTTCCAAGAGACCCAGGACATTTTCCGGATATCCGGTTTGTGATCACACCAAAAACGAGTGAAGAGAGCCTGAATCTGCTTACATAGAGACACCGGTAGCTTAAAACAGGTCATGGCATACGCAGGCATGGCCGCAAGGATCGCTGTAAGTAACACCTGTTTCCCTGCACTATTTAGGTGTCGAGAGGTCCAGCTATGTGACTTCTGTCGAATTCTATCAACGATTCCAGCAAAAATATCCTTTTTCCTCCGGGTAAAGTGCTCTGGAAGTCCCAGATATTTACCTATCCCTCCTTCTCATGTTATTCTCAGAATTTCCTTGACTCTCCTTCGTGCTTCAATAGGCGTCTTCGCCGAGAAAGTTACTGCGGATTTTTGGAGGTTTATACTCTGTCCTGATGCCGCTTCATACTTCTCCAAGATAGTCACTAGTGCCTGACAAGTTCCTTGGTTACTCTTACAGAAGAACATGGTGTCATCGGCGAAGAGGAGGTGATTCAAAGAGGGGGAATTGCGTGCGACTTTGATACCCGGGAGCCTCCCCTCTTCTTGAGCTTTAGAACACAGGCCTGACAAAACTTCAGAACAGAGAATAAATAGGTAGGGTGACAACGGGTCTCCTTGTCGTATCCCTCGTGACGGCTTCACACGTCCATGCGCACTGCCATTAACAAGGTATGAATACGAGACTGAGCATACACACTCCATCAGCCAGCTCACCCAAGTGGGATGAAAACCAAAATGTTCCAACACATTCCTCAAGAAGCTCCATTCCAAGCGGTCATATGCCTTGCTCATGTCTGTTTTCACAGCCATTGAGCATTGTTTTTTCGCTGAGGAGGTGCGAAAGTAGTAGAGGATTTCATGGGTTATCAGGACATTGTCCGAGATGGAGCGACCCGCCACAAAGGCAGACTGGTGAGGGGATACTAGCGACGAGAGAATAGGTCGCAAGCGCTTACACATGATTTTGGCAATAATCTTATAGTGTGTGGAGCACAATGCTATAGGCCGATAGTCCATCACTGTCTTTGGGCTTTTTATCTTCGGGATCAGACGAACGTGCGTTTCATTGAATCTGCGCTGCATCTGCCCTGTCACAAAGAAGTCTCTGATCTCTTTGCAGACTTCGTCCCCTATAATCTCCCAAAACCCTTGGTAGAAGTTAGCCGAAAAGCCATCTGCTCCAGAAGCTTTGTCACCATGTTTGGCAAACACAGCCCGTTTGATCTCGCTATCGTCGGGAATAGTAGTGAGGGTTTCATTCATTGTCGTTGTGACTCGCTGTGCAATCGCCTCTTGAACGATCTGAGCGTTTCCATCAGAGGAAGAGGTGAATAGGTTACGATAGTACTCCGCTATTGCCTCAGCTATTTGCTTCTCTTCAAAGACAACACACCCATCCTGTTTTTCGATTACAGCAAATTTATTGGCTGCCTTCCTTCCTCGTGTAATAGCGTGGAAGTAGCTAGTATTCATGTCTCCAGATTGGAGCCAGAGGATCCTACTCCGTTGTCTCCAGTATCTTTCTTCCTCCACATAGGCTTTGTCCAGCTCATTAGTCAGCATTTCGATAAGATCAGTATCCGGAGAACTAGATGATAGTGTTTCCTCCAAGGCTCTCTGGTTGGACTAGATAGCCTCCTTGCTATTCACGTTCTGCTCCTTAGTCCAATTAATAATTGCAACTCTTATCCGACAAAGTCTAGAGAGCACAGAGTCATTACTCTGCAGATTCCAATTGGCTTGGACAAGTTCCTTAACCTCTGGTTTAGAGGTCAGTCGCCGATCATAGCGGAATAGATTCCTCTTTTTCCTCTGCTTGTTGTCCAAGTAAGTCATCAACGGTCGATGATCCAAACCCTCAAAGCTGAGGTACTCACAATAGGATGACAAGAAATTTTCTGACCATCGACAGTTAGCCATGGCTCTATCGATTCTCGATTGGATAAAGTGATTATACCTTATCCCTCTCCATGATAAGTGATTCCCTGTGTGTTGGAGGTCCCAAAGGCCCGCTTGAGTAACAAAACTTCTGAATGCTACAAAACTGCCTTCCCATCGTTCGAGACCTCCAATCTTCTCTGAGCTATCCAGCAGGTCATTGAAGTCCCCAGTTACCAACCAGGCATCATCTCTTACAGTTCCAAGGCTTGTTAGTTTCTCCCAAAGATTAGCTCTCTCCTCTGGCCTTGGAACTCCGTAGATGAACGTGATGAACGTAGGCTCACTCCCCGTTACTATTTTGACATCAATGAGGTTCGGGGAAGAGTCCAATATCTCAACCTCGACATGTTCCTTCCACGACAGAGATAGGCCTCCGCTGAGCCCTGTTGGAGGAACCGTGAAGTGGTAAGAGTAGGGCGTGTTCGCAAACTGTCTGAAAACCGTCTCATCTTGGTTTTTGGTTTCCATTAGAAACAAGATATCTGGAGACTTTCGTAAACGTATGTCTCGCAGACGACGAACTGTAGGAGTGCTTCTGATCCCCTGACAGTTCCAGCTCAATATGGTTAAGGAAGAGTGCTGGGGCCGGACCGAAAATCCTTCCCTGATCTTGTTTTAGCTGGGATGAGAGTTATCGGGGGGTCGCCCGCTATGCTTCTAGCTCCCTGATTAACGCCTCGACTTCCTTTTGCAGGTTGTGTATTTCCAGTAGTAGGTCTGCGTTTAGGCGAGTGCACAGTCTTTGTGACTCGTCTTTTCTTGAGACTCACGCCTTGTAAAGGGGTTCTGGTTGTTCTCTTTCGAGGTTGGGGCAAGTCATTCTCAGCAATTTTCCCCTTTCCGTTTGAAGTCAAAACCACCCCTTTACCTTTCCTAGACGAGGTCCCAGTAGTGGCTGGGGGGAGATAAGAGGGATCACCATCCTCCGACTGTTGGGGTGCATCCCTCGTATGCTCCACTTGTCTCCTGTCCTCACTCAAGCCTCTAATGGGAGAGATTTGAGGCCGAGATAACCGTTCCACTGCTGGTACTCGTGATGATGAAGGTTTACCGGAGCCTTCCAATAAAGTGAGGGGAAAGGTATCTTCCAAATAGTGGACTGCAACATCTTGGAGGCGTCCAGAATTAGAGTTTGCAACTCCATTACGCAATAGCGGAACTCTTTCAGTAGGGGAAGGAGCCAAGCGTTGTAAGGCAGGAAGACGTTCCTGAGCCGCCATGGCATGCCCGCTAGGAACAGGCGTAAGTGCTCTGGTTCCTGTTGTTTCGATTCGGTGCAGCACAGAGCGACGTTCCTGAGACGAGCTATCCAAATCTCCCACAGGGGGTAACACACCTCTCTCATCAGATAGTTGGAGGCGATGAGCGATTTGTCTGCGGTTTTGCGTGGAATCAACCTCTTGGTTAGCATACATTGCTTCTCTTGGTGGGTTTGGTGGTGGGGTATGTGAGTATTGAGCTTGTGACCCTTTTTCCACCCAGACTCTTTCACCCAGTCGAGAATGAGCACTAGGTTGACCATGGGAAATTCTTTGAGACGCAGAGAGCCGAGGAGAAGCAGTTGTATTTTGTGGGTTCCTCGCTGTGATTCTGGTCCCTAGTGAGGCAGCAGAGGAGCCTCGCATCTGGTCATTGTGATTAGCCACTCTAGGTGGGGATCTGCGGTGGTTTACTTGAGTACGCTGGTGGATATCAGATCTTCGACGGTGGTAATCCGCTTCCCTGCGTGAGGCTTCAACAAATCTGCCTCTTTCTATTTTCCTGTCATCTCTAGCCCTTCGATAGGATTCAAGGCTCTCAATGGTTTGGGCGTGGTTGATTCCTCTGCTTGAGGTTCGATTCACAGCTGGGGCATTTCTTTGGGAGCACTCAGATTCCTCATGAGAGAGGGAATGACATAAGAAACAATGTTTTTCTAATTTTTCATAATGGAGTTCGACTTTCTTTGTTCCACTAGAAGGGAGTGTGATGTCCAGTTGCATCTCAAGTGGTTTCAAACCTTTGATACGGACTCTAACTCTCCCTTGGTCGACGTCTTTAGTTTCCACCACTCCAAGATCCGATCCAATAGCGTGAAGAGCTCCGTCAGTCCAATAGTGAAGGGGGATACCATGAATCTTTATCCAGAACGAAATGTCAGATGGGAAATCATCGGAAACTATGGGTTCCCATCTTTGAAGTAGAACCATCCAGCGTTTGAAGTGGAAAGGGCCTTTCTTCAGAATCTCCAGTAGGTCCCTTTCCGACTCAAACTTGAACTGGAACAAATGGGGGCCAAGATCCCGCCCAGTAAACTGTCCAACAACGGACCAATGTTGCAAGAAGAAGTCCACCAGGGCCCTAGTATTTTGTGTCCTCGGGTTGGTGATGCGCCCTATGAGAGTGAACTTATTTTCTTCAATGAGGGAGCTGGTATTTGACTCTGGGATGACAACTGGGTTTCGTCGGGGTTGACTTTTACTTGAAGAAACCCACTTCTCTTTTTCAGATCTAGAAAATCTCTTCGCCATGATGAAGAGAGTGTGGACAGGTGAGTGAGTTTCAGAGAGACTCTTCAATACCAAACAATGTAGTTTTCAGAAACTAAAGAGTTGACAAGTCTACACACAATAGCAATTACTCCGGCCAACGATAAGAAACAGAGCATTCAAGATGAACCAACACACAGCTGGAAGAACCGCTAGGTAAAGCAGCCAAGCGGCGGAAGCCAGAGACCCGTACTTAATGCACCTTAGATGGTGCAGGTACTTGCAGACACCTTCGGGGAGTCATGGCTCGGTGGGCTCCGGCGGGAAGACGGCAAACGACGGTCCCTCCGACCCGGGTCGGGGGAAGAACCCGGCGGGTAAAGACCAAGTAGGGGGAGAAGTCCAACTGTTTGTGTATCATTTCTCATGACAACTACCGTAGACGCGATGTAAGCATTGGTTAATTAATTGAATCTATTGAATTCTTTAATGTTGCCCGTATAAAACTTTTGCCGATGTTTTTAGCAAAAAAATGTTGCCCGTATAAAAACTCTTCCCGATGTTTTTAGCAAAAAAAAAAAAACTCTTGCCGATGTTAAACAATCCACTTTCAGAATGTGTGTTGCCATCTCTTAGATTCGCCCCCTTTGTCGGTACTGCGAGGATCGTGTTGGTGGTTCCTCGATGGAGTACAAGCAGTGTGGCCGCACATTTTTTAATAATTAACTAGATTTTGACCCGTCCTCTCAGAAGGCAGATATATTGTTTGTTTTACATATTTTTGTAGAAATTTAATTTTTATGTTTGTGTCTTTTTTTGTAACCATATTTGTATTTTTTTGTAAGCATATTTGTGTTTTTTTGCAATCATATTTGTGTGAAATAATTTTTTTAAAAAATTATTACTTAGAATTTCGATAATTGTATTTAATTAGTGATGCTACATAACTATACACTTGTGCCATAGCCATTTCACATATTAATTTTGTACTTTACTCGTAAATAAATAGATATTACTTTTTAAGAAAATAACAAAGTATAGTATACAATTTTGTTTATTAATCAAATAGTAATTAAATAAATGCAAATTATATGTTTTTCATTAAAGTTTCATGATTTGATTTCATATATAATTATAATAACATTATATTACACATAATAGTACACATAATGTTATAACAAATAAAAAATATTACACATTATAATGTGTCATGAAATTTAAAATGGATATTATAAATCAAGGCCTATGACCCAAATTTGTTCGACTATTATGAAAAACATATAATTTAAACTTATGTTATTTAAATAACAAAGTATAATTTAAACTGCAACAAACATGTGAAGATCAATACCCATGGTCCAAAATTGTAATACATATTATAAATCAAGGCCCATGCCGATTATTAGGCAATTTAAAAGATGGTTACATCGATTTATTATATTTCAATTCAGTTATACTAAAACGTATGTATCATAAATTTTAAGTTGGACATTACTTTTATTAACTAGTCATGGCTGTTGTTTTAATAGAATAAACTAGATCTCGACCCGCGCAACCGCGCAGATTTTTGTTTTCATTTATTTTTATATAAACTAGAGTTTTTTACCGCGTTACGCGCGGTTTACAGGTTTAAATATTTTTATTTTAATGTTTAATTACAATGTAACTAATTTTGTTTGGATTTGTTACTTTAAACAAAAAAATTAGTTAGTTATATTATATTATTGGTCATTTTTAACTTAATTTTGTTTCATTTTTTGTTTTGGTGTTTTTGGTATCATCTAAACTATTAAAACTGAAGTACAAATAAATCTTAACCCTAAGTTTTCCTCAATAATTATTATCCAATGTCATTGACCTTATAAATAGTAATTTCCATAAAAATTGTTACGAAATTGCCTAATATTTAGCTACCTAATAAATTTAGAAGATATGCATTCCTTCGTTTACTTTTAAATCAAAATCAAAAGTCAACTTTGCAATCCATAAAAAAATCTATAAAATAGATTAAATTATCAGATTAATTTATTATTTTATTGAAATTAAATTTATCAAAATCGTTTAAATTTTCAGAATAATAAAACTAACTCAGTTATATTTAATTAATTAGTCTCTTCTAATTTAATTTGTACAATGATGTATGTATTTAATTTTAAACGTTTACAAAAGCAAATACCTGTGCGGACGCACGGATCAATATTTAATACAATACGTAAAAGAGATTTTTGAGCTTAAGATTTCATATTGACGAAATAGCTTTATCTCACTTTTTCTTACAATTCTAAGGCTTCAATTGGTGACCACAATTTAGGAAAAAAATGATGGTGAATTTTTCATTCCTCAAATTTTATACCATTCATGTTGAATTTTTTGTCAGATTATAAATTCATGGGACCCACTCTTTTCCTCTTATTTCCTTATGAATGAAAAAAATTATGAAGAAAAAATGAGAAAAAGACAAAATAGCACTAAACCAAGTTTTTGTTCTTAAACTAGCACTCAAGGTCAAAAGTCACAAAAATAGCACTTAATGTTTTATCAAAAGTCACAAACTTAGGGTTTAGAGTTAAAGGGTGGAGTTTAGGATTTAGGGTTTAGGGTTTAGGGTTTAGAGTTTAGGGTTTAGGGTTTAGGGTTTAGAGTTTAGGGTTTAGGGTTTAGAGTTTAGGGTTTAGGGTTTAGAGTTTAGGGTTTAGGGTTTAGGGTTTAGGGTTTAGAGTTTAGAGTTTAGAGTTTAGGGTTTAGGGTTTAGAGTTGAGAAATGAGGTTTTGGGGATAAGATTTCAAATTTTGAAAAATAAAAAAATTAAAATTTTCAAAGGATAAACTTAGAAATGTGCTATTTTGGTCATTTTAGTTTTTGAGTGCTATTTTTGTGATATAAACTTAGAAATGTGCTATTTTGGAGATTTGCCCAGAAAAAATTCACTCTCCAATTTCTATGAGGAATGAAATGAACAAAAATCCATATACTTCTCGCTTTTCATTTCCTTAACTGAATGTTTTTTCATTCTTTTATTTATTTTTCCATTCAATTCAACAGTTACCAATTGAAGCCTAAGTAAGGAAAAACTATCTTTTGTTATCTACTTTCATCTATTTTGTCAAACTGTGAATAATAATCAGAACTTTATACGTTAATCGGATGGAACGATGTCATCGAACATAAGACACTAATGGGAACATACAACAAAGAAGACTTTTAAGGAACAAAGAAGACATTTTTTGTAGAGAAGAAGAGAGATAATTTATGCTTTAGAATTATTATTTAGTGTTTTTCAAGCGGCTGATTTTATAAGACATTTATTTTATAAAGAAGGCATCTTTTTTTTTGTCGCTTACATATGATTTTAGTGCTTGCACCTCTGAGTCTATGTAACAAAAATATAAATTGCATGAATAACATTAGAACTTCGACCGTGTTTGTTCTCGTTGCATGTCTGTGCTGTTGAGCTGGTATTTTCATATATTGCTAAAGTTTGAGATAGTTAAAGATGGATATGTGTTTATGTTGGAAACCAAAATAAGCTAATAGTTTTTCTTTGATCCCTCTTTCTTTACGATGTTGCATAAGGCAGAAAAGTAGTAAAACAACATCGAAAAGGTTTTGAGTATTAACAAAGTTCAATAATATATGGAAATATTGCTTAAACTACAAAATTCTTAATATCATTTTTTCATATTTATTTTAACAACATTTACTTTTAATTTAAAATTAAAAAAAGATCATTGTACCACTAATTAATTTTTTTAGAAAATTATAAGATGACCCTAAATTTTTAACTATAAATATAATTCATAAATATCAAAATGACCAAATTATTTCACTAAAAAAAAGTAATATACATTTATACCCATAAATTAATTTTAGCAGACATGCCAATAAAATGACACTATTAGATGAGAAACTAAAAAAAGAAAAATGTTACATGCTCTTCTAGTAAGTCTTATTTTAAGAATTGTCGATGACCTATGCGGAAATAAATTAATTTACTTCAAATTTGAGATTTGAGTAGTCCCTTTGCTGAAATTTCTCAATATCTATATCCTGCTTGGGAAAATTACAAAGTGAGGACCGAACACCAAGGCTATCATTTATAATCTTCAGATGGCTTTGGACCTTCGCCTTTGCCTCGGAACGATTCATATGGCTGGAGAAAACTTCCATATCACAATACATGAAGTAGAAATTAGAGGAATGCTCTGCCTCAAAAAAAGAGTTTTCATAAACTGCATGTGATGTAATAGAAAAATTTAAGAATGGATCAGCTTACTATAAAAACTTGGTGAAGAGTACACTCAAAAATCAAAAACCTTAGCCCTATGATGTGAAGGGACTCTAGAATTTTACTTCAAGATCCAACTTGATGATGTCCCCTCTGCTTGAGACTTCTCTCTCTCTTAAGAGTTTCTCAGACTTCAGTATCATTTCCTCTGAACAGGCACTAAATATTTTGACCATAGCTTCTAGATACAATCATACAATGTAGGGAATCATGAGTTTCAGCTGCAACACAGATTAAAAAAAGATCTTATCATTTATGCCTTTAGCACTGCAATATATAAAAACATGGACAGTACAAACCTACTTTACCTCTGCTTCTTAACTTCCAAGTAACTAAGGTCTACTGGTACCAACACTTTCCTCATAACCAGCTCTAAGATCTCAGTAAGAATTCACTGAAGAAACACAAAAGAAGTTATTTGATGGTACCTAACAAAGCAAAAACAAAATGGATCATTTTCCAATTGAAAACCATGTCACCTTGTGATGAGGAAATGTTTTCTCGGAGGACATGCATTGCAACAATCGGATCTGAGATAACCACAAAAGCGTTTCGACCCAGCGCAAGTTAGCAGTCCTCAATGCTTTAGATGAAAATATCACGGAAGCAAACAAAGTTGGTATCTTCAAGTAAACGAACACACCTCCTAGCGTCTTTGAAGTCATGGGTGTCTGAGTGTCTAGGTTGTCCCCATTTATGAGGCGAATATGGCCAATGGGTATTGCTTTAATTCTTGTATATGTTGAAACCATCTAGAACATTTGACCAAAGAAAATAAGTCGTTTGAGATAGTTTATATATTACAAACAGAAGAAGAGAACGTACAACTGTCTCATTAGCAGACTTGTGAACCAGTTCCTGCAAGATCACATAAACATCGTACTATTAAAATCAAACAAAAAAAAGGAGAGACCATTAGTGCCTATTTTTTTGGGTAGGTTGCTCTGCTTATTCATTTTATATTAGAGATGCAAGTTAGAGTTGTTAGAGTCTCAAAAATGTTTCAGCAGGCCTCGAATAGATATTGCTACCTGCTTGTCAACTTGAAGTCTCTTCAGAGCTACCAGAAATTGGTTATGAAACACGTTGTACATCTTTTCACCACCAGCACGCCTGTGTCATCAATCATTAGCAATATGCACGAAAGTGTAAACATATAGCTACCGTAATTTTCTAGTTGGTAAGGAGTTATGTCTACTCAAACAATATAACAGGTCGGGGTTAAACTTGTAAATATTTAGCAGTAAATATGGCCAAAAACGTACACTCCATAGACATGCTTCTTGAATAGTTGATCCAGAAGCCACAACTTCCCCTAAAAACCAAAACAGTAATCAAATGATATCTAAGAATTCAAAAAAAAAAAGCCTAAAGAAAACACAATCTTACCCAAACATCATCCTTTGCCAAGTTAATTGTAATTCTTACATGTGCAAAGGAGCAACTTTACCTTTCCGATTCTAGCAGGAGCTTTTGCAGATTTGACGTAAAATTTTCTCGTGAAGCAAGCAGAGTCTTTAGTTTCATCATTCAATGACTGCAGAATATGAAGAAAATATTCAACTTCTGCACTTCTAACAAAAAGCCAGTCACTAAAACGCTTTTGTATATACCTCTTAATTATGTCTTTGTCTGGGAAGATATTTCTTCTGTTTAGCCTCCAACTCAACATCGATCTCCTGCATACAAATTTAAAGAAAAGTTCTCAACTTTTCTGAAGCCCACAAACCAATATAGTGTTTTGAGAATCGAACCTAGATACAACGATCATTAGGATGCAAGAACTTCGTCGTGAGATTGGTACCCTCTGAAGCGACATCCATCTTGATCATAGCAGCTCTAAGCCAATTTTTGCAATGTTTTTTGCCTCCCAAAAATGGATTAACCAAAATTTAGTTCAAATTCGGCTGGTCCTGGCGAAACTTCGGCGACATGAGACTTGCCGGTGGAGAGGGAAACTTTCTGGTGGATTTCATGGTCGTAACTGTAGTTTCGTTAGTGGAGGTTTTCGATTTTGGCTTGATTTTTATGTTTATATGAAGCGACTTATGTAAGAGGAGGATCAATGGGAGATGGAACGAAACCATCAAGAAGGGATTAAAGAGCAACATTGATTGATGATGAGGTGATTTACAGTAACGGTGATTGCAGGAAAAAAGAAACGGTGAAGACGAATGAATAGTCAGATTGATTGATTAGGAGATGAAGTTTTGGAAGATGGGCTGGATATAGGCCATGATTTAATTTTTGGAGAGCAAAGGAACAGCCCAATTAATCTCTTCAATCGACAAAGCTGTGTGACATGTCAAAATATAGTCTTTTAATTGGATGATTTTTAGTGCAGACGTGGCATGTCTCTCCTTTGCTTATATTCTCACTTGTTTGATATTTTGTTTCTAATTCTAAATTAGTATATATTATAATATATATGTGTCTATAAATTTAAAAAAAATAATAAGTTTACTGTATATTTTTTTCATTGAATAGATTGTTTCAAACTTTCACATGTATTTGTATCTTCTTCTATATATATATATATATATTTTCGAATTATTATTTTATTATTAAAATTGTAACTATATACATAAATATTAGTAAAATATTGTTTTATTGTCATATCCAAAGATATTGTAACATTTCACAAATTTATAAAGTTTTTAAAAAATTAAACTTTTCGCTTCATAGATCTATATTATCGAGTAAGTAATTAAACATTTAGTTTTTGTTTAATTTTTAAAATAAAATATATAGTTTAAAATTTGTTTTCATTGGTTTAAGGTAGTAAATATTAATCATTGTTAGATAATATGATTTTTGTTATTTAAAAAAAAATCTTTATAATTTTAAAAGTTAACATCGACAAATATTTAAATATTTAGCATATAGAGGTATAGTATTATAACATTAAATTATATATATTTAATTTATATTATCTATAAAACTAATTGATCATCTATTGTTTAAATCCAATTATTGATAGCCCAATAAAAATTTCTGGTAGGCCCAAAATTTAAATGATAAGATTAGATATTAAATGTAACATGACTTTCTAGAAATAGGTTCATTAGGTCTATTTTTTAAAAAAATCACACATGAATCAATGTTGTGACTTATGTTTTAATATATAAGATAATATCAATTTATATATACGTGAAAAGTTAGAGATGTAATAAATTATATTCAAGAAACCCTCCCCCCCCCCCCTCTCCCCCCAAAAAAAATATTTTATATTTATTTACTTTTGTTCCATTACAAAATTTTTGTAATATTATTATTTTATAAATGCTAAGTAAAATTTTAAAATTTTAAAATTTGTTTTTGTGTTTATAAGATCGGGGTGTGGCTCTTGCCCCTCTTAATCTAAGCAAGCATATGGGGAAAAGTGTCTTCACTGAGTCGACCAAGTGGTCAACTTCCTCGTCTGAGTACTTGAATCCGTCGCCTAACTTTTTTAAAAGTGAAATGTTTTTCGATTTGACGTACCAAATATGCAACGAAATTTAAATGTTATGTGAATACGATTTTTAATTCTTAAAACTAAAATGTTACGTGAAAAACTCGTTAGTGCCATTGCACAATTTTGGTGGAGTTCGAATCCACCAAAAAGAAGAATACACTGGGCGAAATAAGAAAATGTTTGTCTACCAAAAGAAGAGGGCGGGATTGGCTTCTGTTTAATCCATGAGTTTAATTTAGCACTATTGGCAAAACAACTATGGAGATTGGTTCAGTACCCTGATTCACTGGTTGCCCGAGTCTTGAGGGGCATATATTATAGAATGACGTCGCCATTATGAGCAATCTCTGCAAGTAGTCCATCATATGTGTGGACAAGCATTTACGCCGCAAGGAAGCTTTTGCTTCTGGGGATCAGACAGAAGATTCATTTTGGTTATGAAATCAAGGTGTGGGAGGATCCGTGGATTCCAACGATACCTGCTAGACCAGCTACCCTGTAGCACTCTTGTGATGCATCCAAATATGAGAGTAAGTGACCTCATTGATCAGGAATCGAAGGAATGGGACGTAGGGCTACTAAAGGATTATGTCCACCCCGATGACATACCACTCATAGGTAGTATGGCCATAAGCTCTACTCATCGCCGTGATACTTTCTGCTGGAACTACACGAGGAATAGCCAATACACAGTTAAATCTGGATACTGGGTTGCTCAAAATCTGTTGAAGCCAGAAGAGGAAAAGAAAATTCTGGAACCAAGTATCACTAAACTTAAAGTCTTTGCTTGGAAGTTGAAAGCGCCAAGGAAGATGTGCCATCTTATATGGCAATTGATAACGGGTCAGGTGGCAGTAACGAGGAATCAAGTAAGGCGGGATATGAGGTGCGATAATTATTGCCCAAGGTGTGGAGAAATAGAAGAATCTGTAACTCATGCAATATTTGAATGCCCCCCCCCCAGCTCTCCAAGTATGGTCCTTATCAGCAACTCCTACAAGCCCAAGTATATTTCTAGTGTCAAGCGTCTACACAAAGATGGACTATCTATTCTGGAGGAAGAATGATATCTTAGAACCAAACCAAGACAGGGATCCTTATCCCTGGATAATATGGTATATTTTGAAGGTTCGTAATGATAAACTTTTCAGGGGAATAGACAGAGACCCCTTGGAACTAGTTCGATACGCAGAAAGTGAATGTCAAGCCTGATTTAATGCAAACGAGAAGATACCACCAGTTGTACATGCCAGCAGCAATGAGGAAAGCCAAGTCTTAAGAGTGGGTAATATTTGCATGTTAGATGGATCTTGGACAGATTCTGATCGCTTTAGTGGATGTGGATGGGTCTGGATGGATAGTGGGGAGAACATACAACTTATGGGAACACAAAATTTCACTAGATGTGAATCAGCATTGCATTAAGAGGTAGAAGCACTACAATGGGCGATGGAGAATATGCTTCAACACTCGCCATGTCAGAGCTTTGGAACAGACTGCAAGGAGCTGATTGCAATGATAAAGGAACCCCTGAGTGGCCAAGCTTCGCGTCAGAATTGGAGAAGATAGAGACGCTGCAGATTTGTTTCCCGGACTTCAAAATCATCCATGTGCCACGAGTGCGCAACCAGTTTTTTGATTTTCTAGCTAAGACTGCTAGGACCTTTCGTAGGGAGTTACTTTTCATTGGTTGTTCTATTCCGGTCTGGTTACCCAGACCACCTCAAGCTTGAGTAATAGAATGACCGTTCGACGTCAAAAAAAAAAAAAAAAAACTAAAATGGGAGAACTCTAACTTTACATTGAAACACTGTAAAGTGACTTAATATAAATTACTTCAAACTCCCTAAATACAATCTTGAAAAAAAACAATTGCATTTTAATATAGTGAATATAAGGCTATTAAAAGAGACAATTTCAATTTTATCACAAGTTTGATACCACTTTTTATTTTTAAATGATTATTTTCATAAATATCTTAAATTTATGATAAAAATATTAAATAAATTATGCTAAATATTTTATAAATGTCTAATAGTAATAATTTATAAAATATTTATAGAAGTTTATAAATTCAACTATTTCCATAAATATTAAACCCTAAGCAATAATCACTAATTTCTAAAGGCAGGTGTTATATATTCTTAATTAATTTTATTTTTGAAAAAGGATAACTAAAATGTATTTTAAACGATTTCTCCTATTAAAACTAATGTCTAGTTATTTAAAATCTACTACTTATTTAATAGAATTCTAAATTTCACATTTTAAAATTTTTACCCAATCCCTCAATTCTAAACCCTAAATCTAGATTAATCTGAACATGAAAATGATAGTATTTCGGCAATTTCTCTAAAATCTACCACTTTCTTTTTGTTAATAATATAAAAGGATAAATTAACTTTCGTAAATAATTTAAATAAAAGTTTAATAATAATCATTTAATATTTATAGAAACTTATAAACACAACTCCATCCCATAAATAACTAAATCCTAAACAATAATCACTAATTTCTAAATCCAAATATTTGCTATTTTTGATTAATTGCATTTTTTGAAAAGTGGAAACCAAATGTATTTTAATTTTTAAACAATTTCTTCTATTAAAACTAGTGTCTAGTTATTTAAAATCTACCATTTTCTTTCGGGGTAATTTGAAAAATACACTATTTGTGATTTGAAATTTGAGAAATACACTTCTATTTTACCTTTTTGAAAATTAAACTTTATTTCATGTGATAAGACATTTTTATCCTGGTTTATTTAGTAATTAAATTTTGTATAACTAATTAATTTATAAATATATAACTAAACTAAACTTGTAAATATTATTGTTATTCTTATTATTATAGTAAACATTTTGAGATGAAAACATGTTCGTGTTGTTGATAGGTGGTAGTACTGATTGCTGGTATCTTCACACATACAAGGATGGATGGACTTAATCATACACAATTTTTAAACAAATTATCTGCAACTGCAAGAGTTATTCCGTGTTCCAGATTCACAAAGTTCATTAGATATCATCGCTTCCCTAGAATCGTTGCGTGATAATCAAAGAAAAAAATTACTGTAAGAATAAATTGTAGTAAAAGAGAAAAGATACATAACGCACCATTTGCTTCCTACATTTTCTGTCTAGGTTTGTTTAGTGTGTGTCTAATCGTACATCAAAACAAAATCTTCCAATCAAAGGAAGTGATCATTTAGTTATTGTTACAGACGTTTGTGTTATTGACTGATGGGTTTTTGTTTTTCTTTAATTCATAAGAACAAAAAATACTGGGAATTTGCTATTGATTGTCGTTAAATCCGATTGTTGATTTTATTATAAAAATATGTTTTTTTCAAAAGCATACGATTCTAAAGTGATTCATGTTTTTATTAAAAAAATAGATATTAAAATACTTATAAACATTGCAATTGGATAGTTTGGTAATTTCATTTAGGAATAAGTGTACTTTTCCAAAAAAATATTAAGTGGTATAAATTTCAACATAAAATCTCTTAAGAAGGTATTTTTCCAAATTTTTCCTTTTCTTTTCGTTTATAATTTAAATTTTAAAAGGTTATTAAAAATGGCAAATGTCCAAAATAGCACTTTTATAAGTTTATATCACAAAAATAGCATTCAAAAACTAAAATGACCAAAATAGCACATTTCTAAGTTTATATCTTATCCCAAAACCTCATTTCTCAATTCTAAACCCTAAACCCTAAACCCTAAACCCTAAACCCTAAACCCTAAATTCTAAACCCTAAACCCTAAATTCTAAACCCTAAACCCTAAATCCTAAACCCCACCCTTTAATCTAAACCCTAAGTTTGTGACTTTTGATAAAACATTAAGTGCTATTTTTGTGACTTTTGATGAGTGCTAGTTTGGGAACAAAAACTTAGTGCTATTTTTGTCTTTTTCTTTATTAAAAAAAGCTTCCACCACCCTTTGATTTCTCTTCCTCGTTCTGTGCACCATTCATTCAACCTCGGAGTCCTTCAATCTCATTCTTCTCCATTCAGCAAGCGAGCGAGCTTCTTCCATCATCATTCTTATCAATACGATTCGTTGCTTCTCGAATCTCTCTTATCTCCCGTGTTCGTTTCAAAAACGTAAGCTCTCTCATTATCCTTATCTAGATGTTATGTGTTGACGGTTTCATAGATCGTTAGAGAGGAATCGAGCTTGAGAGATTGATCGTATTAGCCCAATGGTGGACTAGATATATCGTGTAAGATTCGAATCGGGGAATATTCGAATCTTTCCGTTCTGTTAGAGACTGATTGATTGATGTTTACAGAAATGGAACCTTTCGAGTTTGTTAATTTCACACTCTCAGATCCATCACTGTTGCTTTCAGGAGCGACGAACATGAATTTTTCGTTATGCTCTACCTCCTCAGAGCTTGCATGTCCAAGCGACTGTGTTATGAGATCTCCCGTTGCAAACCGGTTCTTATCTCGTGAACCGGTTAGGTTTGATGAGACTTGGAAGAAGAGAAAATACTTTAATACGAAGAAGGTTTTTGCGTCAACGCATATTGTGCCAGGGCACTTGGAGGATTCTTCGTCTATCGCTAAGAAGAGTCTTCTACCGAGAAGAGAGCCTGTGGAGAGGCTTGGCTTTGTGAGAACTTTGTTGATTGATAATTACGATAGCTACACATTTAATATATATCAGGCACTCAGTACTATTAATGGAGGTACCTTCTTATATTTTTATTTGTCACACTCTCTCTCTATACATTGATTCTGTGTGTTTTCAACATTTTGTTTGTTTCCCGTTGTAGTGCCTCCTGTGGTTATTCGGAACGATGAGTGGACGTGGGAAGAAGCTTACCGTTACTTATATGAAGACGCTGCTTTCGATAATATTGTTATATCGCCTGGACCTGGTTCTCCCATGTGCCCAGCTGATATAGGTAGTATCCAGCCTAGCTTTTGTTGAGTTTTTGCTTTCCCACCTGTGTTTGTCTCATCTTGAACATGACTATGGCTCTCCAGGAATATGTCTTCGCCTTTTGCTTGAATGTCGTGATATTCCAATTCTAGGCGTTTGCCTTGGCCATCAGGTACTTCTGTCCTATTCATACTTGCTAATTTCTCTTGGCTTAGTTCTTGCATAGTCATGAAAATGACTAGTTTGTCTCTCTCTCTCTCTCGAATTTCTGAACCAACCAAGCCAACATGCTTTGACAGGCACTAGGTTATGTCCATGGAGCTCATGTGGTGCATGCCCCGGAACCAGTCCATGGACGATTAAGGTATCGAGTATACATGAATCTTTAATGCTCTTTATTTGCCTTATTTTCTTCAAGTGGTTTTTTGTCAAGTGAAACAATTCTAAAATTGTTGATATTTGGTCAGCCATATCTGCTCCATTTCTTATTTCTCAATGTCTTCTAAATATGCTACTCAACTTTTTCATCTGCTTTCATGTAGTGGGATTGAACATGATGGGAACATATTGTTTTCTGATATTCCATCCGGGAGAAACTCTGATTTCAAGGCAGGTCCATCTACTTCTTAAATGCAACATTCATTGTTCTCTCTAGATACCAGTTTCAAATTTGTGTGTTGGGTTTCTCCGCAGGTTGTTAGATACCATTCACTGATCATAGATAAGGAATCACTGCCAAAGGAACTCATACCAATAGCTTGGACGGTTTATGATGACACAGGCTCTTTCTCTGAGAAGAAGTTCTCTACTCCTGTGAATACCTCTTTGAGCCCATCAAGGAACGCATCTGTCATCTCTGTTCCGGAAACGTTGGAAAACCAAAGTTATTGGCCTTCCCCCCATGTTGATGGAAAACAAGATAGACACATTCTTATGGGCATCATGCATTCTACTTTTCCTCATTATGGTTTGCAGGTTTGATGTTTATGATCATATTTAGTCTTAGTTTCCTTCGTTGCTCTACTGTCTCTGATATGCATTATGCTTTTAGTTTCACCCAGAGAGTATTGCCACCACTTATGGAAGCCAAATATTCAAGAATTTCAAAGACGTGACTGTGGATTATTGGAGTCGCTACAAATCTCCATCCTTGCGTCGAAGAATGATTAATGAGACTGGTGAGCTCTCTAAAGCTTAATTGTTTCATTAGTAATATTTTACTCTATAAGTTAACTGTCTTAGAGCTTCTCCTGAATAATAAATATTCTTTAGCAAACATGCAGGTGCCAAGTGCCTGTCAATTGCTGAAAGAACTTTCCAGAACTAGAAATACAGGAAATGGTTCGAGCTATAATAATAACAACTCTAGTAACTCTCTCTCTACTGCCAAGAAAAATGGTGTAGACGTATTCAATCTGGTGGATTTAGCATACGCCAAACCTGATACAAAATTGCTGAGGTTGAAATGGAAGAAACTTGAACGTCTTGTACATAAAGTTGGTGGAGCAAGGAATATATTCATGGAATTATATGGCAAGAATAGAGGGAATGATGCTTTTTGGCTGGATACTTCTTCTAGTGACAAGGTTGGTAGTATTCTCCTGAAATTATCTACTTGATTCTAAGGAATGGTCTTCACAATTACATTGTTCCAGGCTAGAGGGCGATTTTCTTTCATGGGCGGCAAAGGCGGATCCCTCTGGAAGCAATTGACATTTAGTTTATCTGATCAAAGGTTTTAACGCATGACCTACTCTTTCTTCTATCGGCGTAAAGGTTTATGCTCTTTTTTACTTGAGCGCCATAACCCTTCCGCCTGCAAATGTTTTCTTAATGTACCTTACGTGCTTGGGTCGTTACGGGACTATGTTGATATGGCTGCATTAATAACCCTCACAGTGAACTTTTATGACTTTCAGCGAGATAACATCTAAACATGGTGGACACCTTCTGATTGAAGATGCTCACGGTTCTACTGAGAAACGATTCTTGGAAGAAGGCTTTCTTGATTTTCTACGTAAGGTATGACGAAAGACTTTTTTTTTTTTTTCTTTTACTTGATAGCTTGTCTAGTAGAGTTGATATATTTCTGCTGTAAAATCATTAAAATTGTATTTTTACCAGGAGCTTTCATCTCTCTCTTATGAAGAGAAGGACTTCAAAGGGTTGCCTTTTGATTTTTGTGGTGGATACGTAGGTTGTATTGGGTACGTGTTACATCATTTAGACTAAACCCTTTTTTCATAAACAATACAGTTTGGTCCTAATACCTAATGAATGTTTATTTACCTTTTCTTGTATTTGCAGATATGATATTAAAGTAGAATGTGGAATGCCTATTAATCGGCACAAATCCAAAGCTCCAGATGCATGTTTCTTCTTGGCGGATAATGTCATCGCCATTGATCATCAACTTGATGACGTTTATGTATTATCTCTCCACGAATTGGACACTGCAGAGACCTCTTTCCTGAATGATACTGAAGAGAAGCTCATCACCATGAGTGTTTCGCCCACAAGAAAGTGGAAGGATCAAACTCTTCCTGCTATAGATTCATCGCAACGCAAAGCAAGTTTTGTCCCTGACAAATCACGAGAGCAGTATATCAACGATGTGGAGAGGTGTATGCAGTATATCAAAGACGGGGAGAGCTACGAGCTTTGTCTAACTACACAGAACAGATGGAGAATAGAGAACACTGATCCTTTGGGACTTTATCTCCACCTGAGAGAGAAGAACCCAGCACCATATGCAGCCTTTCTCAACTTCTCAAATGCAAATTTGTCTTTGTGCTGCTCGTCTCCTGAAAGGTTTCTTCTGCTGGATAGAAATGGGATGCTAGAAGCAAAGCCCATTAAGGGTACAATAGCTCGTGGCTCCACACCCGAAGAAGATGAACTATTAAAATTTGAATTGAAACTCAGGTAAACACCAAACACCCTACTCTTTGTTCTATAGAATCTTTGCTTTTAAACATTGATTTAACCTTTTTGTCATGTAATCAGTGAGAAGAATCAAGCTGAGAATCTGATGATCGTCGACCTTTTGAGGAACGATCTCGGCTGTGTCTGTGAGCCTGGCTCAGTCCATGTGCCTAACCTCATGGACGTGGAGACATACACAACGGTACACACTATGGTGAGCACCGTCCGTGGATTGAAGAAAACAGACATTAGTCCAGTGGAATGTGTGAGAGCAGCTTTCCCTGGCGGTTCAATGACCGGTGCTCCGAAACTAAGATCCGTTGAGATTCTTGATTCGCTTGAGAACTGTTCGAGAGGACTTTACTCGGGGTCAATAGGGTATTTCTCGTATAATGGTACGTTTGATCTGAATATAGTAATAAGAACAGTCGTGATACATGAGGATGAAGCATCCATTGGAGCAGGAGGAGCGATTGTAGCGTTATCAAACCCAGAAGATGAGTTTGAGGAAATGATTCTTAAGACTAGAGCTCCTGCTAATGCGGTCATTGAGTTTTGTAGTGGTTCCAGTGAAAGACACTAAGTAGTGCTAATGAGAATTCGCTCATCCATCGGGCATATAACCGATGTAAAAGGAAATAAGACATTGCTTTCGTGTTGTGGCTTTAAACACTTCTTTAAGAAAATATATGTAGAAAAATATATATAGAGATATAGTTGTAAGAGATTTGGGGGTGGAGTTGTTTTTTCTCTGTCTCTGTTTCCGTTTTATAGGGCCTCTTCTCTGGAGATATCAATTTATTCTGCCGGTTTTGATTTTATGTTTTGTTTAAGTCTATTTTTTATGAATCTTATTTTTTTAGTGAAAAAATTATAGGTGACAGATATTGTTCAATTTAAAATAGTTATTTGATTTACATTTGAAAATTATTTGATTGTGACGCTTTGAGACATTTTTTTAAAAAAGTTTTCTATAGGTTGCTTTGTTTCTTACTCTTTATCTAAATTTCCAATCCTACCTTTACATTTTGTTTCATTTTCACACTTTATTAACTGAGTGGCTTTTGATATCATGCATATTTGCATTGTTTTAATCATTCATTCTTGCATAATTTGTTCATTTAGATTAGGAACTGTGCATTTTAGGTTCTTTTTGTATTGCATAAGTCTTTATCAGGTGTTGGAGTGTCCATTTGAGTTCTTGAAGGTATTTGGAGGAGTTTGGAATCAAAAAGAAGGTGTAAAGTGTTGTTTGGGCGAGTAGAGCACCGGAGCGGGTTTCCACACCGACCTACCGAACCCGCTCCAGATACAACGAAGGATGGAGCGAGGTTACGCTGCGGGGTGAGGCACCCGCTCTGAACCCAATATATGTCGACCACTTTCGAGAGCCGGAGTGAGGTCAGCAACCCGCGCGCAAAATGAAAAAACGTAGCATGCATTGCGATGCCCAGGAGCGAGGTGAGACACCCGCTTTGAACTCAACTTTTCGTCGACGACTTTCGAGAGCCGGAGCGCGGTCAGCAACCCGCGCGCAATATGAAGAAATGAAGCATGCATTTGGAGCGGAGTCCCAGAGCGAGGTGGCGAACCCGCTCTGGAAGCAGAGCGACCTGACGGAGCGACCTCAACCACCCGCACGCGTTTATCTTTTTCTGATCGAAAATTTATGTTTTATTTGGGTTCTTTCTGGATCAACGTTGGTGTCTTATTGATGAGATAAAAAGCTGTAGCAACCGCATCACTCCAAAACTTCTTAGGCACATTGGATTGAAACATCATGGACCTGGCTACTTCCTTCAGATGCTTGTTCTTCCTTTCAGCCACTCCATTATGTTGTGGAGTATATGGACAGCTTGTCTGATGTAGGATTCCATGTTTAGATAGATGACTCTTGAATGCTTGTCCAGTGTACTCTCCTCCATTATCTGATCTGAAAATCTTTATCTTGGCATTGTAATGGTTAGTTACATAGGATTGAAAGTTCTTAAATGCATCAAGTACCCTATCTTTGGTTGAGATTAAGGTTAACTAGATGTATTTGGATTTTTCATCAATGAAAGTTAGATAATGAAAGTTACATTATCTAGAGAAAACCATAAGTATTATGTAACTTTCATTGATGAAAAATCCAAATACACCTGGTTAACCTTAATCTCAACCAAAGATAAGGTACTTGATGCATTTAAGAACTTTCAATCCTATGTAACTAACCATTACAATGCCAAGATAAAGATTTTCAGATCAAATAATGGAGGAGAGTACACAGGACAAGCATTCAAGAGTCATCTATCTAAACATGGAATCCTACATCAGACAAGCTGTCCATATACTCCACAACAGAATGGAGTGGCTGAAAGGAAGAACAAGCATCTGATGGAAGTAGCCAGGTCCATGATGTTTCAATCCAATGTGCCTAAGAAGTTTTGGAGTGATGCGGTTGCTACAGCTTGTTATCCCATCAATAGGACACCAACGTTGATCCTGCAAGGGCAATCACCATTTGAGGTATTGAATCAGCCCATTAGGTCTTACGAGTTCTATAAATACTCTCTAAACCTAAAATTAGGACTTATTTTGTTTTCTATCTAATCAAAAAGCCACTTTTAGGTGAAAGATCTAATCTTGATAATTATCTTTTGTGTTTGCTTTAGTGTCTACCATGATAATGAGTGAGTAGTCATCTTTGGATTCATGGGTTAGGATGATTAGGATGATTAAGTGATGATTTAGAATGTTTAGAGTAGATTAATATGTTTCCTTGCTTGATTGAATGATCTTAATGCTAATCTAGAGTTGACCATTTTAGATTAGAAACCTATACATTTCATTGCCCGGAAGGTGTTCGATGAAATGTCTGAGCTAACTCAACATGCTTTAGCTTACCCTACTAAAGGCATTTGATGTTAGGGTAGTTTAGAAAGTTGAATGATCTGTTCTTAATGATTGCTTGATTGACACAAACCAAAGTATTTGATGATTGATCAATGAGAGTAAATAAGCTTTTGTCTTGATAAAGAACTTGCTTAGAATTGTTATCTAGACTTAGGGGAATGTGTTGATTGAAACTTTGCCATTTTAGATTGAATCTTAGTCATTTGAAATCAGATTCCTATACCCATGATTCCTCCTTTATCCATTTGCTTGAAAGTTGGTAGTTAATTGTGTTAGAGTCTTGTTAGCTTAATCAAATCACTTCATTACATTGAATGCATTTAGTTTAATTATGAACCTGAATTCTCTTTGAATTGAAACACTTAAAAATGAATTGACATCTAAAATATTACTTTGATTTGAACCTTGGACGCTTGAAAAGTCCATATCAGCTTTATGGCAGACTGCGTATGGCAGTTGATTTTTTTTGGCATAGTGTTTGACTTATCAAATTGTTCAATAGTTCTGAGCTTTGTCGCCCCTGTTATGGATGCTGAATCACTACTTGTTATCCTGCTTGTGTTTCCCGACTCATTTGTTGTTTGACCTCGGTCACTGGAGCATCATTTACGATTTCTATCCACCTTAGCATCATTCTGCTTTTCAGCAAAACATTGACGTTATGGTTGCATCTATCGTTTCCTACTTTGTTTACCGTTTTGCAAGTGTAATAGCTGTTCTTTTAGTCGGTTAGGCTTTGTTATCATCTCTTGTGGAACGTTTACCCCCATGGTTGGAGAGTAGTTATCTATAAAAAGCTTATGTTGACCCAAAAAGAAGAATCAATGAATGGTTTGAAATGAATAAAATGAAAATATAACTCAAAACATTTGTATGCGTTTTGATGTTAATTGTTTAAGTTCGTAATTCCTCCTTAGTGCTAAATAAAAAAAACATTATTATAAACAGATAATAAGTTCTTGGAAAAATCATGCCTGAACATGAAAAGATTTTGTAATGATCTTTATTGTCCAATAGAGACATATGTTCGCCAAACTATATTACTAATAGTCAATGATTGTAATTACACTGAAATTGAAACTAAACTCAAAGAGGAAGAAATGGAAGAAACAAGAATGGTAGAAGGAGAAAGTAGAAGATGGGGGACATAATGATTGAGCATGAGATAAGATTCAATAATGCTCCATAAGAGTGTTTGCTTAACTTATGCTTACTTATTCGTCCGTGCTTACTGGTAAAAGTGGGTAGCTATCTGATTTTAAACTTTTCTCTGAACAAGAAGTTATATTATGGTATATCTGCTTAACTTCAGTTGTTGATTGAGATAAAATCCCGAGAATTTAGGTCTAGATTCTCTCTGGTTTAAAATAGTACTGGAAAAAGTGTTATACTTTTGGTGACAGATGGTGATAAAAATGTGATCTACAACAAATCTAACGAATGCATTTGCTGCCACCATTCACACTATTTGCTTGTTACGTTTGTGTAAAGGGCACGTCAATAAGCACCAAAAGGCACCAAGAATTGTACTAAGATCAGCACTTTAATTTATTTTTTCATTGGTTAAAAAGAGATTGTACTGATTTGTTTAGTTCATCAAAATAACTTTCTAGAAAAATTTCCGATCGAATGTTACAAAATTAATTAAAATTTGATATCTGTAATATATTTAAAGTTCTATCATTCAAATATGGTTATGGTGTGTTTGTTCTCTACTTCTATTGAGATTCTTCATCGTCTAATCAATTTGGTTATTCCAAGTTCTATTTTGTTAGGTTAGCACCGATCGAGTATCCGATCACTAACTCTTAAAAGCTGAAGTTATGGACTCAATGTCAACTGCTCTTAAGAATGAGCATCCTATCAGTTAATTTGACAGGCCTTGATAAAAACACATTTAGTTCTATAGTGTGGATTTATGCTAATACGAATTTAGACTTTTCAACTAATATCAGACGGTAGCTGAATTGCATGTTACCGGACTACAAACTAAATTGTTTGAGCCGAAGGTCAAATCTACATTTCTACATAGGTATGATTTTGTTTCAAGAGAAACTCAATCTGGAAAAAATGTTTTAGTATATTCCTGAATCTTGAATACCACTTGATCATAGCCATGCAAAAATGCACCACAAATTAAGCATTTGAGCGGAAGCCTAAGAATTTAAATGGCCCAAACAAAACGACGACTTAGTTCGTAGAATCGAACTCAGAAGCACCACAAGTTCAGAATGCAATCCTCTTTTCCCAAGTCCCTATCGAACTACCACTTAGGGTTTGACTGGTTTTCCCGTTACGACCCGCAAACGCAACTTTTGCGGTTGGTAGAAGTTGACAACATTTCGAAACAATCATACAAACCGCTACAAATCGCTCTAGACCGCTCCGAACCTCTTAAAATCAAAAGCTGGTTCCAGCTAGTGTTTGCGGTTGCGGGCGGTTGCGGGTGGAAAAATAAATATAAAATTATTTTCAAAAATATTTTAAAATTAAAATTTTAAAATGAAAATATTATAAATAAAAATATATACATATTTTATATATTAATTAAAATTCACAAACAGTATCATATTTTGCTTTCTAAAAACTTTAAACTAACTATTTATTAGAATTTTTAAAAATTTATATACACACATATATAAAGATATACACATATATAAAGCGAAATAAAAAATATTTTTTTTAATATAAATCTTCAAAACAAATTTTATTAAAATTATAACTTTCAACTAAATTAAATTTTTTATAAATAAACATAATATTTTTATTAATCATATTATATTGATAATAATTATATTTTATTAAAATAGTATGTTTTTATATTTTTTTTAATGTTATAATATGTTGATATGGATAATTTATTATTAAACCGCTGCAATATCTTATAATCAACCAGTTACAAATATTCCGCAAACGCAACAATTTTTAAACGTTGTACCAGTCATACAAAAGGTTTAATAACGCTTGAAACTGCAACCATCCGCATCCGCAACCTTCCGCACCCGCAACCGTAACCGCTGCGTTGAAACCAGTCGGGTCCTTAGTCACTGACCAAGCCGCTTGGATTATTTATATACTCCTCCTGTTTCATTATAAGTGTCATTTTAGGTTTCGGCACACGGATTAAGAAAACAATTAATTTTGTACATTTCCTATACACCTAACCATATTTCAACCAATAGAAAAATAAATTTTGCATTGAAAATCGAAAACGACACTTATTTTGTAACGAAAAAAATTCTATAAAACGACACTTAATATGAAACGGAGGGAGTAGACGATTTACTTGCAGTAATTTATCATTTTCTATATTATAAGTTTGCTATTTTTGTCCGGTTAGGATTACCAAGATTCTCTCGTGATTTGATAGAAACGTCTCTATCTACGTTGAAAAAGAAAACACACTCTTCTACGAAGTATAATAAATTATCACTACGCTAAAGGTACTACAATAATATTTCTTAGGTGTTTGTTTTCTGTTTAAATATTTTGTACGTATCTTGCCATAGTGTTTTTTTTTTTTTTGGTAACTCTGGTATCTGGGCAGCCACATTCCCAACTATCCCCGTAGGGGGTCCAGCGCCCCAACGAAAGAGATGTTAAATCCGCTGTGGCCGGGGTTCGAACTCGTGATGGCGGACACCTCAGCCGAGGTTCCTATACCACCAGACCACGAGGCCCGGTTTGCCATCGTTTTTTGTTGTGTTATTAGTTTATACGTAACAGAGACAAAACATATGTACACTATCTATTAGTAGTGTTGACTTCCGCTGCCTTTCTTAATTTTCATTGACAAATGTTGAGAAATGTCGATAAAATCTGAAAGTGTATCGTACACATTTAAGATTTTTGTCAGTTAGGTGGGTAGTTTAATATCGTTGGATCGTTATTTAATCGCCATAGAGTCTAGTTTATAACGATTCGTTAAAGTATGTCAGTTATATCGATCTAGACTATATATACACACAAAAGGTAATGGATGTAAGATAGATCATATTAAATGTTGATGTACATGAGTGTATTATGTATAGGTGGGTGTGATAACATAGAAGGCATGTGAGATCACTGTTCACATGCATCAAAGTTAGGATCATAGAGAAAGTATGATAGAAAATGATGATTTTAACTAATTTGAATAAGATGAAAGAGACATTCTATCTTACTTTGGACGCTAAATTCAATAATTTCTTTTAGCTTATGAATAAAGGAAAGTAATTGACCTTTTTCTTTTCAACCACAAAACTGGCCTTTTCCGTTTCTATGTCAATACTCTTTCGAGCTTTCTTATATCCTTACATAATTATTATATATGTTCTGCTAATTTAATTTATTTGTTGAAAGAATAACTTGATTAATCCATATGAGAATGAGACACAATAAACTATATATATATATATATATATCTCTACTATATAAAAAGAACTAAATTGAAGCAATTTTAGACAAGCCACATCAGCAGAAATATTCAGAGCCAATTAAATTGCTGTGTCACTGATACAATCTCTTTTTCGTCGTCTTCTTTTGCTTCCTCTTCCTCTTGATGAATTAATTTTCACCGGTTACAAATTATTTACTGCTTCTTCAATTTACTAACGCCATCAGATCGACACCTCTTTACCTTCCCTTACCCTCCCATCCTCGCTATATAATAGTGGCTAGGTTCAAGTCAGATAGAATCCTCACAACCCGTCGTTACTTCCAAAACGCCAAATCTCCATGGCTTCGGATCTCTGTTGAACCATTGTTCCTTCGGTTGAGGTAATTTACAAATCGCTTCTCTGACTTCTCATAGGATTAGATGCTTAAAAGTTTGACACTAGCCAAGCTTTTCCCACAGCAGGTCCGCACCAGCTGTCTTATGTGGCTGACCAAAGTCGCCGGTGAGGCTATCCACGGTTGGTTCCAGTTTGGATCAAACGCTTTTGAAAAGCTTAATAAAGGTTATGACATTCATAGTGTCAAACTAAAATTCTCTCTGATATTTTCATCTCCATGGACCTTTGCTTGATTTATCTTTATTTGCTTCTCCGGCTACAACAAGAAACTGGGCGAGAAGAAAGAACATACCACCGTAAGACTTTTAATTTTGTGTGGATACATACAATTTTAAGACTTGATTGATCTAATCTGAGTTTTTCCTTCTTTTTTTTTGTTATGATTCTCTCAACTTCGCGCCAAAAAAAAAGATTCTCTCAAACATAGGAGAAGTAGGCGCAAGCGTCTGGCAACTCGAACAAGGGTAGTATTTTGCTATTCTCAGCTAATATTTTGTTACTTTACGTTTTTCTTTCATAAAATATGTGTTTCGTTATGCACACATTCAACTGTCGTCGGTCTGATTCTTTTTCAATTCTGAGGATATGATTTGCTATGTTATTCTTTCTGCTGATTTAGCAGATCGGACAAGGGATGTATAGTAGCGTGTTTGGTGCACAGAGCCTGAAACATGAAGAATAGTGGCTTCCAAGAAGGCTAGGTTCGACAATTTTGAACCAGATATTGTTTGGTCCATCGTAAGACAGATTGTGATACTTGGGACTTAATCATCCCAACATTACCAAAATACAAGGTTTGGTTACTTCAAATCTATCTTATGTAAAATGAAAATTAGATTTTCGTAAGAGGAAAGTGAACTATTTGAGGTAAGAGAGATGTTAGTTTTGTAAGCTTTTCTCTTAAATCAAAAGCTAATGGTAGGACCTTAGCATTTGGGGAATTCAATTATATCTAGAGGGAGAGGTCTTAAGAAGAAATAATGGGAAGTTACATGTTTTGTGAGGCATAATATTTTGGCATGAATAAGGGTAACCGACAAAATTGGATTTTTGGTAAGGGGTTCGAAGAGACTCGGACAAGATTAGCGTTCTCTTGTGCGTGAAAATAAAAGTAGATGTATGTTCATGTGCACGTGCGAAGAAGGAATTTGTGCATTCAAGTATCAGGTTTGTTCTTTACAGCATGTCTAACATAGCGGAGAAGAGATCAGGAAAAGAGCTAGATTTGTTGGATGATGGTCAAAGGGTTGCGTAAAGTTGAAATCATTTTGGCTGGGAAAAAGAAACACGATAAAATAATTTGTGATATGGTCCTCCAAACTCCAAAGCTATTGTATGTTACACCCAAAAATATTAAAAAAACCAGAAAAGAAGTGATGTACTACGATGAGAATCTTATTTTATTGTAACTTAAGAATAATAATATTGATAAATTTGTTACGGAGCACCGACAAACATCGCTTATTAGCAAAAAGATTTTGCAGTAATAAATTTTCTCTTTTTTGATAAAATATAAAATTAAAATAATTTTATTTGTTACATTGTTTGGCCGACAAAAGCATTCAGAATTTTTCTAAAGAAATATCTACACACATTTTGGTGAATACCATAGCCGTTATTTAAGAGGTGTAAAATTTTCAATTTGTAACAAAAATAAAAAGCTATTTTTATAAAAAAAAAATAAAAGACTACATTATATTTACTTTTTTTGTAGATGTACTTCAAAGACGAATTTGCAAAATTATTTAACCTATCTACACCAACAAAACCTGTTGATAAAGAATGCAATGTCGATTTCGGTTAAGGCTAACTCATATAAAAAAATAATAATGTCTAGATTCCCATATATTTCATATCTATATGTGAAATAAGATTTTATGTTCATCATCACTGACATCATTTTTTTTTTGACGGCAAACGGCTATTCTATTACTCAAACTTGAGGTGGCCTGGGGGGGGCAGACCGGAATAGAATAACCAATAAAACATAAAGATCTATGAAAAGAACGTGCATTCTTAGCTAGCGAATCCGCAATCTCATTCTGCATCCTGGGGAAGTAGCTGATCTTGAAGTCTGAAAAACACAACCGAAGAGTTTGAATGATCTCAAGCTCTGTTGAGAAGTTGGGCCAATCTTGTGGCTGTTCTAACATCGCAATCAGGTCCTTGCAGTCCGTCCCAAACCTCTGACAGTACGAGTGCTGTATCATGCTCTCCATTGCCCACTGTAGCGCTTCCAGTTCCGAGTGTAATGCTGTCTCCTCCTCTGCAAGTTCCTTGATCCCATGAGTTGTATCTTCCCTATTGTATCCTTCCAAACCCATCCCATTCCACTGAATTGAGCTGTAGAGGTCCATGAACCATCCACAATACAAATATCACCCAAGCTTAAGGCTTGTGTTTCTTCATTAGTCTGTACCTGTGGCGATACCGGTTCAGTGTCTCTTGCGTTGTACCAAGCTTGGCACTTACTCTCTGCATACCTGACTAGTTCCAGTGGATCTCTATTTATGCCTCTAAACAACTTATCATTTATAGCTTTCCATATGTACCAAATTATCCAAAGATAAGGATCTCTATCGTCTTCTGGCTCCAGAATACCATTCTTTCTCCAAAAAAGATAGTCCATATTAGCGTAAATACTTGGTACCGGGAAGATTTCAGGGCTCGATGGCGTTGATGATAACTCCCATGCTTGTAAGGCCGGTGGACACTCAAAGATAGCATGAGTAACGGTCTCTTCTGGTGCTCCACATCTTGGACAATAATTGTCGCATCGCATGTTACGGCGTACCAGATTCCTTGTTACCGCTACCTGTCCTGATATTAATTGCCATATAAGATGGCAGATCTTTTGTGGCGCTTTTACCTTCCAAGCAAAGGCTTGGAGTTTTGTAATGCTGGGTTGTAGAACTTCTAAATCCTCCTCATCCCTCATCAAGTTTGTAGCAACCCTATACCCCGATTTAACAGTATACTGTCCATTCTTTGAATAGCTCCAGCAAAATGTATCACGTCGATGGGTAGGGCTTATGGCCAAACTCAGGATCAGCGGAATATCTTCTTGAGCTATATATTGTTCCAGTAAACGAACATCCCATTCCTTTGTAGCTGGATTGATAAGACTGCTTACGATCATCTTTGGGTTCACTGCTGGAGCCCGGGACCGAGCTGGTCTAGCTGGCGTCGAAGGGATCCAAATGTCCTCCCACACATTAATTTCATACCCTGAGTGCACCTGACTTCTGATGCCCAAAAGTAATAGCTTCCTCACTGCAGTCATACTTGTCCATACATACGATGGGGTATCTGATGTGCCCATTCGCAACGGCGAACTGAGACGATAATATCTCTCCCGAAGAACTCTCGCTACTAATGAGTCCAGAAATTGCACAAGTCGCCAAAGCTGTTTAGCTAAAAGAGCTAGATTAAATTCATGGATCATGCGGAACCCAATTCCACCCCTCCTCTCTAAGCGCACACATCTTTTCCCATTTTGCCCAATGGATTCCTCTTTTTGGAGGGTTCGACCTCCACCAGAATTGTGCAATGGCACTCGCTAGATTCTCACAAATCTCCAAAGGAAGAAGAAAGGTGGACATGACATAGGTCGGAAGAGCTAACAATATCGATTTAATCAACACCTCCTTTCCTCCCTTCGATAGCCATCTACCAGTCCAGCCATTCACCCTATGTAGGAGCTTCTCCTTTAAGAAAGCAAATAATTTGCACTTTGATCCACTAATATCCTCTGGGATTCCTAGATATGAGCCCATCCCGCCTTCGTTTTGTATACCAAGAGTATTCTTGATTTGCTGCATATCATTCGCTGCCTATCATTCGCTGGAACCCTTTTACCAAAGAGTAATGAGGGTTTGTCAAAATTAATGCGTTGGCCTGATGCTTTCTCATATTTCCTTACTACTTTCATAACTTCTTCACATTCACGGGGCTCCGCCTTACAGAAGAAAAGGCTATCATCAGCAAAGAGAATGTGAGATACCGAGTGGCAAGCGCGAGCGGCTCGCATCCCCGTTATCTTCCCTTGATTCTCTGCTTGATTAAGAAGGCTAACGAGCGCTTCCGTGCATAGAATAAATATGAAAGGAGACAAAGGATTTCCTTGGCGTAAACCTCTCTCAGGAACAATGTTTCCCCTTGGTTCTCCATTCATGAGGACTTTATACTTGACCGAAGTGATGCATCTCATAATCCAGTCAATCCACATTTCTGCAAAACCCATCTTTCTCGACCACTCCATCCTATCATATGCTTTGCTCATATCTGTTTTTATGGACATCCGTTTAACCCGTCCTCCTAGTTTAGTTCTCAAAGCGTGAAACATCTCCTGAGCTATCATGATATTATCCGTAATATGTCTCACAGCTACGAAGGCCGACTGGGTCTCTGATATTCTCTGTGGAAGAACCTTCTTTAATCTTTGGCATAAGACATTAGAAATTATCTTGTAGCTGACATTACATTGACTGATAGGTCTAAATTTAGTCATCTCATTAGGTTTTGTCATCTTAGGGATTAAGCAAATATTCGTATCATTAAGGCCATGTGCCATTGTCCCTTCGAAAAGGAATTGATTAACCATACGAGTTAAATCATCTTTAAAAATATCCCAAAACTTCTGGTAAAAGAGTGCTGTCATTCCATCTGGTCCTGGAGCTTTTTCCGGATGCATAGCGAACAACGCCAATTTAACCTCTCATTCAGTTACTGGGGCTGTAAGCTCCGCATTTATCGTCCCATTGATAGTTGTCGAAACCTCTGATAGCGCCTCAGCTATATCCTCTAGGTTAGACGATTCAAATATTTGCTTAAAATAGCTAGTAGCAATGGCTACTAATCCCTCCTCATCCTCCACCAAATTTCCATTTTCATCAAGGAGTTGCGTTATCCTATTCTTTTCTCTCCTTTGCTTCACTAGTGCATGAAAATATTTTGAGTTCCCATCACCTTCCCTTAACCAGAGGACCCTACTTTTCTGTGTCCAAAACATCTCTTCTGCCTTAAGAGCAGTAGATAGCTCCTTCAGAGCCTCCGATATTTCCTCTGAAGTAGCATCATCATTCGAATACAGCCCCTCCACCATCATCATTCGATAGCTCATCTCCTTCCATCTCCATGAGCTCATCTCCCAAAAGATCATCCTCATTAACATCAGTATCCATTAATCTGCTGTCCTGTTGATCCACAAGGTCCATATCACTTAAAGCTCCAATAATCTGATCATCCATGGGGCCTTTTGCTTGTGGAGAGAACGTGAGAATCCTTCCATCTGCAATGTCGTCAACCCTGCTCCGAACCATCACATTTTCTGTAGATCTCAATCGTTACGGAGTGACAATTGCACTAGCCAGCTTCCTAGTACCAGGTGTGTCCTCTTTCTTTCCCTCACTACTCGAAAGGTCATTACCGAAGTTCAAAGGCTCCTGAGGTCCCGCACCTAAGAATTGTTCATATGGAACAATCTCATTCTTCTTGTCAGCCGCACCACTACCATTCAGCTCAGAGTCTGTTGTGTTAATGAGTTTTGGTTTAACTCGCCACGATCGTCCTTCATTGCGATCATAAGGCCCCGTACGAGCACGTCCACCACCATACCTGTCGCTCCTCCTGGACTCATCTTTGCGCCTGATAATCCTATCAGAGTGACTTCTATCACTTCGATCCTTGCCCCATGATCGGGAGTAGTTGTTGCTACTCTCACGTAGCCTATTACGCAGGTCCGGCCTTATCTCATACTCGTGAGAGTTGCGAGAATACATCTCCCTTTTCATCAGCGAAGACTGATGATGGTTACGGTCACTACCTTGAATATCACTAGCACCTTGACGAGCTGGTAACTGCATGCGTGTGAATACATCTGATCGTTCCAGTGAGGGTTGTATGACTTCGATGGAGGGACAATACCCTTTCTCATGTGAGAGCATGCCACAAGTGGTGCAATGCTTGAAGAGCTTATCATATTTAATCTCTATCGTGACCTCATCTCCTTCATATTCAACCTTTCGGGAGAACTTCAAAGGCCGTCGTGAGTCGACATCAATAAGCATACGTCCTTCCGTGAGCTCAATAGTATCAACATGACCAATTTGGCGACCTATATTCTTTAGGTTCGTGTCTGTCCACAGATGGAGAGGGAACCCGATCAACTGTACCCAAAACGGAATGATCCACGGGTAGTCGTCATGAACGATTGGCTCCCAACGAACCAACACGAACATACAAAAGTTATAATGGAATGGCCCCTTTGCCATGACGTAGTTAAGATCCTCCACGCTTGAGAAGTTGAACAAAAACTTCCCATTCCCTAGATCATTAGCCGTGATTCTCTCTGCCATGCCCCATTGTGCAGGCATCGTCTGAAGTAACTTCTCGACGTTCTGCTTCATCGGGTTTAAAACCTTCCCGATCACTGACATCATTAAAGTATACAAAAGTACTGAATTAAAACAAAACATATATATCTCTTGGTTTGGTTTTATTTGATCCATGAAAGAATAAAACAGTTAAAAGATTATTTGAGGCATTGAGAAAAAACAACTAAAGATGAGGTTGAATCCATCTAAGCTTCTTCAAAAATCTTTTGACTTCTTTTCAGTACCAAAACAATTGAGATTATTGCGTACAGATCAAGTCTATATTTTTATTATCTGTAGTCTAGCCAAACGCTATATCTCACAGCCTCATATAATTGATTTTATCATAGGTGTGTGAAAAATGATTCTTTGTGATTCTGTCTCTTTGTTTGTTACTTACCATTCTCGGTATTTTTTTCATTCATATTTTTTTTTATCTCAAGTAACCTTTTAATTTTTTGTTTTATCATCAGATTATATGTTTGCTTTTATTTAAAGTACTACATAAATATTGAAGAAAATATTTTGAATACATTATTCATAACCATTTTCATAAGAAGAATTCAAAAATTAAAAAGATGGCCTACATTAAAGTTTACTAAAATTTATGCAACAAACTATTCCAAATTAATTTATTACTGTAATATATATAGTTAAATTAATCACAAAATAAAAATACTAAAATATATATTTTTAAAACAAATTCAAACATATCATGTTACAAAGTAATTAAAATAAAATTTTAATCGTAAAGATGTAATTCGCGCGTAGCGCGGACACGAAACTAGTATATCTTAAAATATCTGGAAGGAATAATATGCATTTTGTTATGAATAATGAAGTGGATGGTCCATAACCTAGACCATACAAATTCAAGACTAGAGTCCATTGGGGGTTTACATCCAGCCACATGGAAGACCCATTCAACCTTATGTCTTTATGAGTTTGACCATGTCATTATGTAGACTATCTTTGTAATCAATTCTCCCTTTGACTCCACCTTGTATGAACCACTATATATAGTGGTGTAAGCAATAAGAAATATACAACACATTCTCACAAATCTTCTCTCAAATCTTAACACGTTATCAGCACGAGACTCTCTCCACCTGAGCAATCCCATCCGCCGGCGATCATCTCTTTTCCGGCCATCTCTTCCGGCCCTCAGCCTTGCTCCGCCGGCCAAGTCTATCCCTCTCACGGTTTTCCGGCCAGCTCCTCCACCTCTCTCTCAACCACCTCAATCCGCGGATCACTCCCTCTCTCTCACGGTGGTCCATTCAGAATCCTTGTGGTGTAAAAGGTAAACTAATCAAAACCTAAAGATCTAAGAACATCATATATCTGAATCTTGGATCTATATGAATCCTAAAACTTATAAAAATCTATAGATCTAAAATTATCTCAAATATTAATCTTGAATCTAAGATCTATATGAATTTTGATTCTAAAATTATTTGAATCCTAAAAACTTATAAATCTCTAAAGATCTAAGTATCTCTAAAAAAAAAAAACTTATAAAACTTATTAATCATCTAAAGATCTATATAAATCTTGATTCTAAGAACTATTTGAATCATAAAAAATATTAGAGAAAATCATAAAATCATAAGCCTTTAAATCGGCTCTCCATTTTTCTCCTATTTGATCCAACCTTAAATCCGGATTATCTAAAGGATCAAAACCCATAATCAAACCCTTTGATCATCCGCATCACCAGCTATTCTAGCAGGATGAATAAGCCGGCCATCAAAAACCTCACCATCAAAATCCTTAAATCTAAATATGTATCTTGATGGTCATTATACATATCAATCTCCTAGATCCTTCTTGCTTGGTTTTCTCAACCAGCAAATCCAAAATTCAAAACAATCAAAAACATCCTGAGCCATATTCGGCCAGATTCTTTGAAAATCAGTCAAACCAAATAAAATCGAAATAAATCCTAATCAATACATATCTTTGACCATTGATGTTTGTTTTTGTAACTGATAAAATTTTAAAAACTTTTCTGATTTTATAAATGCATATTTAATTTTTATAAATGCATATTTGATTTTAATAAATGCATATCTTTGACTAGGTAGTATTTTAAATATTATAACCTATAGTCTTGATTTAAATTAATATGTCATAAGATAAAATAAATTCTGGTTTGATATCATTTGATCACATTATTGTTTGTCAAAATTTATCTATATCTTAACCGGCCTTGAAATCGGTTCATTATAGTTTGAACAAATGATATAAATTTATCTTGATCTAATACCAACCTTAAAACCGGATTTTGTGATGATTAAATCATATACTGAACATTGATCACATAGTTGCTTGTTAAATTAATCTTGATCTAAAACCATCCTTGAAGACTGATTTTGTGATGATTGAATTATATACTGATCTTATATGCATACCTGATAGCATCTATTAGATTAGTAAATCATTAGATCAAACTTGGATTATTTTGAACCAACCTTTTTCCATGCATCCGATTGTCATTTTGTTAAAACCGATCATGCATGCTTGCATATCATTGACTATTCTGATCATGGTGCATTTAAATTAAAATTTAATTGATTCATTTTGCTTGCATCTAATTGATTCATATTGCTTGCATCTAATTAGATTAAATCGGTTATTGTTTAAACTAAGCATGTTTGCTTTAATTGAAATAATAAACATGCCTTAAAACCAAATTGATTGAAAATCTAATTGAATTTGTTTAGACATATCCTGAAAATTATAATTTTTCTTGTCTTTGTTTACCCTGTAAAGGGGGAAGGAATCAGTTTTATTTTATGCTCTTTAAAAACCAAATATCCTCATGCATTAGGAATCACATATAGATTGTTTAAGTCCAATGCTTAGTTCTGAACATGCATTCAGCTATTTCTTGATCCATGCATTTGCTTGATTTCATCCATCTTGCTTGATCTCATTTAATAAAATGATGATTGATCCTTATTCAAATTCTAAAGGGCCTTAATACCCTATATATATAATCAATCCAATTTGAATTATAATTAAAAGGATTACTAGATGCAATGATCAATTGATCATTCTCATACTAAGATTGCTTAAGCAAATAGATTATATGATTTGGGGGAAAGCCTTATTGAAATCATATACATTGATTTATTCTATTGCTTACATAGAATTCTGAGTGCTTGAATTACTCGTTAAATATTCAGATGTCGAGATTTGAACCCTCAGATTACTCTGCCCTAAATCTCTCTGGAGATAATTACCTAGAATGGGTAAAGAATACTCTTGTTGCCCTGAGATCCAGAGGACTCGGACAATGCATCAATGAGTACAATGATATCATTGACAGTGAAAGGCATAGAGCTATAACGATTATTCGTTATCATCTCACTGAGGAATTAAGAGACATGTATCTCCATGTTGAGGATCCTTGTGACCTTTGGTTACAGTTAAGGAAAAGGTTCAAACCGGTATCGTGGCAAAAGGCCAACCATGAATGGGAGATCCTCAGATTCCAGGATTTTGAATCCGTGGACAAATATAATTCTGCTCTGATGGATATTGCTTATAGTCTTGAACTATGTGGTGAAAGGATAACACATTATTCTTTATTATATAAGACCTACTCCACATTCCATCCAAAGGATGTGCTGTTGCTACACACGGCTAAGAAGTTCACCACTTATAATGACCTTTTGTCATATCTTTTGGCTTCTGAACAAAGAAAGCAGAAAATCAAAGATACCATCAACAGATTTGACCAGCTTCAGAAAAGATACATTGAGCTAAAGAATAATGAGATGAGGCCTCCTATAGCTGATGAAGCTGAAGTTGAGCGCCATATGGCAACACATGCATTGTG
Source organism: Brassica napus (assembly GCF_020379485.1). NCBI lineage: Eukaryota > Viridiplantae > Streptophyta > Magnoliopsida > Brassicales > Brassicaceae > Brassica > Brassica napus. The sequence continues at coordinate 17,214,545 of NC_063447.1, forward strand.
AAGGCCATATTATATAATTGTCTTTTGACATTCTCATTTTCATGTTTCCTGAGTTTATGTTTCATGAATTGCTTTGATACTTTGCTTTATGCACGACTTCATTAATAAAATGAATTACTTTGAGTTCATCATTAACTGTTATTTGATAAGAAACTATATCTATATGCCTTTATTATGCCAAGATAAATATGATTGAGGATTAATACTCCAACTCACTTTTCCAAAGAGTTCAAAGAAGCCTTTGACAAATGGCACGACATGCTCTGCCATCCAGGCTCAGTTATAAAATACTCTTGAACTCAACTGGACATTCCTTGAAAGAAAGGAAAAGAAGCTCGACCAAGGCTTTGCCTAAATGACATTATATTCACCCTATAAGGTCCATTGAATTAAGAAGAAAAAATGGTTTCCAACAATGGACAAAAGGGAATAAGAGTACCTAAATTAAAATCGCCTAAGTGGTCGAGACTACATTCTCTATTGATCTAGTGATCAATATGATATTAGGCAAATAGCCAGGGCAATCATGTTTGATTAACCCACTAAATTTATCACTTAGATGGCATTAGCATACTTAGCCATTTGGATTATGATGCAAATATTTAAAGGGCACAAATGTTATCCCATAAGATCTCACGTGTGTGCAATATATCTATGCACAAGGGAATTTATTGTCTCAAGCACCACGAATTTGAGTATGTTCATGAGGGGGAGTGAGGACAAATCCCATGATACATGGCCATACTAAAATCCGTGAAACATGGTCCACAACCATATTACATATTGGTTGAATTTGATATAAAGACCATTACCTATAAGGTTCAAATTCTAAAAGTCCATATGCTTGGGGACACCATGAGTTATAAAAGAATGAACCTGCATCAGGCCATATAAGTGATCATAGATATTCCCACCTCAGACTGATACGGGTCATGAGTCCAGACATATATCATCTTAAGATATTATGAAAGAATCCACCACAAATATATGTGCCATCTAAGATCATGTGATCTTAGAATCTCATAAAGAGGATTGGGAATATATGTTGGATATATATTATGAATATACTTTCTCCATAAGTTTAAAAGAAACCTTGAGCCAAAATGGGTGATCTAATTATAGACCAAGGAACAAGGATTACATAAGGTTTATGAATCCGAATATCCAACAATGAAAGGAGAAAAGTAATAAGCTGGTATAAAGAATGATAAAGAATGGTATCTACCATCTGGTATCAACCATCAATGTCTTGGCAAAGATCCTCGGACTAGAAAATAATTTATAGACGTCCATATGCTACAATGATAGCAAAATAAAATGCCAGACACATTGACCCGAGAGAAAGAATGACTATGTCATCCCAGCTTAGCACCACACGGTTTTGATGTCTTAAAGACACAACCAAGTTGCTACAAAGTCTATATAAGATAGACCAAATAAATGTTCCAAATAAAGTTCCATAAATTCTAAGGAACCTCGGAAAGAAAGAAAGGTGCATGAGATAAAATCCGAGTTTTATTAAAGGAAACCATTCCAGACATTGAGATATAAGGCTGGCCAGCTGAACAACTAGGTACCATACCATATAGCTTGGGACGCCAAGTTATAAGGTTATTAAGGTCCTAGATAATGAAATCTCAAATTGATTTATACCATGTCTGGAACTAAAAGGAACTATATATATATATATATAAGTGTGTCGACACATACATTCATAGAAAATGCGCAAGTATGTAGCACATGAATACAAAGATATGTATCGAGGATCATAAACCCACACAAGAGTACTCATAATGAATAATGAAAGAAACGTGGGGTTTAAAGTGATATATAAAAGGCGTATTGTATTGGCCATGAATATGTAAACGCCATATGATGCCCAGTGAATATATAAATCCTGAAAGAAGGATAAATCGTGAGACAGACCGGGAAAGGTCTATATAATCCAATGTGGTGGATACTACTACATATTTCACTACATATGATGTCTGGAAGAAATTCAAAAGATGTAGTATGCTATATATGACTCACTGGATGATGATGATAATATTATTGGTACCAAAAGGTTTACCAAACGGTATTGAGCTCAGAATCAAAAGATGAGAAAAGAAGTTCTCTTGAACAGCATTTTCCTAAAGTTGTTCATGGACTGAATTAAATTACTACATGTAAGCAAGTGAAGAGTTCTATAAGAACAATTCAAATCAGTCCATAGAGGAATTTTAAATTCCTTGTGTTTTATACTAACCAGCCTAAGATAGGTTAAATGGTTATTCATTAAACCTTAGAAAAGGTTATAGACCATCACCACAAATTAGCCAAATTTTGGTAATACTTATGGTTGGTCGAATTCTCAGCATGAACCAACCAAGCTGTGGTATGAATGAATAAGCTATCATAAAGATAAGCTATAAGATCGAAGTTCATCTTTGAACAAAAGGTATAGGACCACATTATGCGTCCATATGCGACCCAACGGGTCCGACCATCATATATGAAGATAATGCAGCTTGCATTGCTCAACTCAAAGACGGGTATATCAAAGGTGACCGAACCAAACATATTCTACCCAAGTTCTTCTTTACCCATGAGTTGCAGAAAGCTGGAGAGGTCAACGTCCTTCAGATCCGGTCTAGTGAAAACTCAGCCGACCTCTTCACCAAATCATTGCCCTCTTGCACATTCAGGAAGTTCACGCAACAAGATTGGCACGCGTAGACTCAAGGACCTTCAGTGATGTCCAAATCAGGAGGAGTAATGTGTGTTGTACTTTTTTTCCTTTCTCTGGTTTCTCTTTTTACCACATTGGGTTTTGGGTTTTCCGGGAGAGGTTTTAATGAGGCAATATTAGCATGTTACAAACCCTATATGGTTATGGCATCCAAGGGGGAGTGTTATGAATCATGAAGTGAATGGTCCATAACCTAGACCATACAAGTTCAAGACTAGAGTCCATTGGGGGTTTACATCCAGCCACATGGAAGACCCATTCAACCTTATGTCTTTATGAGTTTGACCATATCATTATGTAGAGTATCTTTGTAATTAATTCTCTCTTTGACTCCACCTTGTATGAACCACTATATATAGTGGTGTAAGCAATAAGAAATATACAACACATTCTCACAAATCTTCTCTCAAATCTTAACACATTTGCAATTTAATTGTTGTTTTCAATAACTTAAAACAATGAGGTTTTGTATTCTTATATTTCATTCAAACCTCATTTTATATTTTCTTTCCTGCTAAATATTTGGGGTTTGTAAATAATCTTCATCTTATAGCAAATTGTGGCCTTAAAAGAAGAGAAACATGTTATTGGTATAGAGATTAACCAAATCGACGAGAACCTTACTTTATTAAAAAGCAAGCTTACATAAAGTATATTTGTTGCATCGGATCCTTCAAAACATTAACTAAAACCCCGAATGTTCTCTCAAATAAAATTAAATTTACAAAATACACAATTCAAAACAACACGTACGTAGTGTTACCACTTACCATTATATAAACCAAACTAAGCCTTCAAAGCCATAAACTTCTTCTCTGCCTCTTTCTTTTCTCTCTCATCAGAACTATTTAGCTACCTTCCCTTTTACGTTTTTCTTCTGAAAGATGAGTTTCGCTGATGCTGGAAGTCGTCTCTCCGATCAAAACAATCTCCGCGAAACGGAACTAGGGTTTCCGGACCGGAGCGTTCGAGAATTAGGACAAGATCAAGATCTAGACATAACCAATTGCTTATCCGAAGTAGTAAAAGTAAAGAAGGAAGAAGAAGAAGAAGATTGCTGTAAGACTCCGACACGTCTTGATCAAATTCTCCCGGCGATCCCACAAACCTGTCCGCCGGCGCCGAGGAAACCTAAGGGAGTCCCGTCGAGGAGTTTGAAGGTTAGAAATTGTTATAAAAGCAGGAGAATGATCATTCTGAATGTTTCTAGAGAATTCGACTGTATGTTTCATTCAACATCTCTGTGTAACAAGATTAAAAAGGCCAGACATATTTGATGTTTCATATGGTATCATGTATGTATAACGTACGTATAGCTCATGTAACCAAATTGTAATAAACTACGTACGAGTTATATAATAATGTAGTGACATTTTATTTTTATTTTATTTTTAACATATTTTTTTCTGTTGCTTTTTTTATTTCGTTTGGAAAGTGACAAGGCTTTTCAAAATTTGGAATATTGTCCGTGAAATATTTAGAGGCGCATACGCTTTTTGCATGCTTTTTTCTCGTGATTTTTGTAAATTGGAAATAATCGGTAATTAGAATACATGAACTATAAGCATTGGAAAGCAGAATAGAGTTGGTGAATACTTTGGTTATGTAAAGTGGAATCTAGTCTTGAAACAATATTTAAAACTAATGACATTTTGTTAACTAAAAGAAGATTTAAATGCTTCGATCACTGAAATCAAGGCAAGCGTGTTTTCCCATTTTGCTTATCCAAGGGCCAAAGGCTATGCAATTAATTATTCTTAAAAATGCAAATTTGGCCGTATAAAGATTTTATAACATAGTGATAGTATTTTTTTTCTCAATTTACATATATCCAAGCCTACTTTGTCGTTGTACTCGACATCCAAGTAGAAGAATTTTTAGTCCAGACTCCAGAGGTATTTGCATTGGTCAATTTGCAGTAATGATCCATCTAAGAACTACTTTAACTCTTTTAAGAGAGAACCCGTATATGTAATATGTTCTATTGTCTATACAACAAGAAGTTGTATTTGATGGAGTTTAAAAGAACCACATTTTGTATGAATATTATTATAACTGAACCTCCTTGAAACCCCCGATATTATAAACATGTACATTCAGTGAACTCATTATATCATAACAAACAGAAAGACAATTTCCATGATCTTCAAAATCTGGATATATATATATATATATATATATATAAACGCTTCTATATTATAAATAAACTCTACTTCTTCCTCAAGCCAAATGTCCATTGTATGGAATCATTAGAAAGTAAAAATCGCTAATGCGAAGATCATATGCTACTCCAATGCTTGTTCAATCATCTCCCGCAGAAAATAAGTAGAGTTTATCCACAATAAAGGTGGCTAATGAAAGATTAAATCATGCGAGTTACATGTGTTTTCGTCAAAAAGTAACTTGATGCAACAACCATTGAAAGACTATACATTTTGTACAAGTTAACACCATCGTTTCTTGTAATTTTGAAATAAGGTGGCGTAAATTTCTTCTCTCTGGCTTCAACTATAACTTCATAAGTCTATGTATAATAAGACAAGCTGATCGTAAAACAGTTCTGCCCTGGTTGAGTTATGAATTTCCTTTTAAAATATTATTGCAATTGACAATGTAAGAGAACACAAACAGCTGTAGAGATGAAACCTAACTACATATATGATATGATTTTAATGCTAAAACTTTCACCTAAGTTTGATTAGTGTGGAAATCCCTAAACTGGTAGTGACCTTGCTTTCCACATCTGAAGCAATTTATGGCTGATCGATTCACAAAGGATCGGCATCTCCCTCGTCCTCTCTAAAGTTGCTTCTTCCTGACTGAGTGTTCCATCTTCCTCTTCCTCTACCATTCCTTGGTTCATTTTCCACTCGTAAGACTTGTTCTTCACTTCTTCCCTCAGTGACCTTACTTTCATGGATTTGTAGAGGCGCCTGAAGGTCGTCTACTGTGATCCTATCAATTTCCTTTGATTCTTCAATAGAGCATACCACGAAACTGAAGTTTTCAGTGAGACTTCTCAGAATCTTCTCCACGATCTTCACGTCATTTGCGAACTCCATAAATCTCACAAAGTATCCTGCAGCTCCTTCACCAACACGCATCTCCAAGGTTTCAAAGATTTTACGAAGTGTTTGAAGTTGTGCTCGCTTCACTCTAGCATTCACTACAAGAAAAATTACTTATTGTTACGTATTTTTGAAACTAAATCTTTTCGTCACAAAATTATGACGTAATAGACACTAATTTGTGACTAATCTTTTATGTCAAAAAAGAGTAGCCACTTGGTCATAATATTGAGACCAATTTTATAGTAACCAACTTTTGTCACATCTAGTGACATAAACATGACGAAAATATACGAGACAAGAGATGTGACATAATTGTGACTATGTTTTATGTTACCGTAGTGACTAAAATGTGACTATCTCATATGTCTCCATCTGCGACGATAGAGAAACCAAGTGTTCGTGATGAATTCATAAAAAATATGACAAAAAAATCCGTAGTTATAGTAGCCACAGTTTTGCCACATTATTTCATTTACCATTTATTTAGCCACGGTATAGTTACAGTTTTTCTTTAATTATATACGAAACCCTAAATCTAATACTTTAAACCCCAAATTGAAACCTACATACAGGACATATCACTACAAGAAAACATCGTAATTCTGACGGACATTCTGACGGAAAATGAGATCCTCGGAATATTCCGACGAATTTTCGAGGAAATTCCGAGAAAACCCAAAATTTGGGTTTTCTTGGAATTTCCTCGGAATATACCGATGAAATACCGAGGAAGTCATATTCCTCGGAAAACACCGACGAATATCCGAGGATATATTATAGCCGTTAGAGAGCCGTTGGGGATTTTAAAAATTCCGAGGAAAGAGCCGTTGCCATCGGTATTTCGTCGGAATTTCCTCGGTACTGTCGGCAGCATTTCATCTATAAATACATGCACCCCCCCCCCCCCAACCACTTCATTCATTCCATTTCTCCATCATCTCACATACTATATTTACACACGAATCTGATTGAAAAATGCATGTCTTCTTCAAATTATTATCGTTCTTGGATCGATCGACCTCATTTAGATCCGAACACGAGATTGCTTACGGAAGAATACCAACGAGGTATAACCGAATTCATGGGGTTAGTTCAACGACAACCGGAAGCAGAAACGGGTATGTTAAGATGTCCTTGCTCTAATTGTAAAAATAGAAAGATTATTAAAGAGTGAGATGTTTGGACTCATTTATATTTGAATGGGTTTACACGAAGTTACAAAATTTGGTATCATCATGGAGAAACTGATTATGAATATGGTAGTACTAGCGAACCTCAGCCTGCGGTTAGGTTAGAAGAACCAATTAGAATGGATGTAGATTATGGTGTAGGTACTGAGCAGATGGTAAATGATCATTTTAGAGGGGAAGATTTACCCAATGCATAAGCTATGAGATTTTTCTCGGAATATTCCGACGGCCGAGGTTCGTCGGAATATTCCGATACCTCTTTTCTCTCGGAATGTTTCCGAGGACCGTTCCATCGGAAATATCCGAGGAGATACCGACGAACAGTCCTAGGAAATGTTTCTTCGGAATGTCCTTGGAATCTTTAATTCTCGGTATTCCCTCGGAATTTTCCGAGGAAATTCCGAGGAAATTTTACTTTCCGACGACCATTCTCGTCGGTATGTCCTCGGAATACCGTTATTCCGAGGACATACCGACGATATTTGTCGTCGGAATACCGGTGTTTTCTTGTAGTGATATAAAGCTAATATTTTAAAACTTAAACCCTAAATTTGAAACTTTAACTTCAAATATTATTTTTCAAACTTTAACATAAAATCTTAAACTTAAAATTTAAACCCTATATTTAAAACCCTATACCCTATATCAGCTCACATTAAATCTCTAAACTTTAATCTTTTAATCATCAAATTTAGATTATAAACCATAAAATGAAAGTTAATACTTTAAATGATTTAACTTAACACTTATACTCAAACTCTATATCCCAAACTCAAAACCTAAAATCATAATTAAGATAACCCTTCATCTTTAGTCTTTTAAATTTAAAACAATAAAATATTATAAAAGCAAAATATAATCAATAATCCATATATACAAAGATTTAAAACATTTACATATAATATTAAACTTTAAATGCATTAATCAAGCTTAAATTTATAAGATATAATCTTAAAATTTACATTAAACAGAAAATTAAGTAAAAACTATAAACCTAGAATATGAGGGCACGGGAAAATTGTACCAATCTACCAATTTTTTAAACCTAAGTCTTTATCTCGCGCAGCTGGGTCTAAGAAAGAGGTCTCACCGCCTCTGCTCTCTCTGGATCTCTATCTCTCTATCTGTCATTCTCGTTGAAGAGCAGAGGCATCAAGAGCATCGTAGCCAAGCTCACCTCTCTCTGATTCCAGAGCACTCTCCTTCTGATTTATTCTCCCCCAATTTCTTTTATGTTGGATTCACTCTCTCTCTCTCAGTTGTTATTCAGTTTGTTGTTCATTAATTTGATTCACTTTTCATTTGTTTCAGATCTCAATCTCTCAATCTGTGAACGGTTAAAGACATTGTTTCAGATCTCATTCTCCCTTACTGTCGTCGGTTCCTACTCCTAAGGTGATGGATTTATTCCTTTGCTTGCAGATCTCTCTTGTTCAGTAACTTAGAAGTTGAAAACTGTTGATAACGTTCAAAGTATGAAAAAAGGCATAGAATTGATGTTTACTATTATTGAATTCTAAGCCTGTAATTTAACATTTTGAGTCTCATCTTTTCTCTAAAGTTTATTAATGTTTTTACTGTTTAGTTTAGAGGAGAAGAAGAAGAAGAAGAAGAAGAAGAAGAAGAAGAAGAAGAAGAAGAAGAAGAAGAAGAAGAAGAAGAAGAAGGTTTTCTCCTGATGTTTACTTGTTCACTACAGCAGTTAACGTGTGTTGCAAAGGAGGGAAAGTGGACGAGTGTATTGAGATGTTATAGAAGATGAAAGAAGCTGGTGTTGCGCCGAATGTTGTTACTTACGATTATTGGGATATGTTAAGATCCCATATACTAAGATTGAGTCATATCTTCATTATGTAAACTTTCCTATAAACTCGGGATTGTATTTGTATATATACGATGGCTTGTTAACGCCTATGAAATAAGATAAACAGATTGATAAACCTAAACTTGTCATGGTATCAGAGCCAGACCTAAATTCTTAAACCTCGTCTTGCAATCGCAAGGGAGACAAACCACGACTGAAATCAACGATGGCGCTCACGAATGAAACCAGTGAATTGAAGTACAAGACGATCTCACCCTATGATCTAAGTGCTAGTAATAATCCTGGCGCAGTCATCTCTCAGCCACTACTCAATGGTTTGAACTATGATGAATGGGCCATGAACTTGAGGATGGCGCTTAGATCTCGAAAAAAAATTGGCTTTCTTGATGGAAGCATCCCGAAAACCAGCGTCTGACTCGCCTTACCTTGAAGACTGGATGGCAAACAATCATCTCTTGGTGGGTTGGATCAAACAAACGATTGATCCCAAGGTACGGTCCTCTCTTTCTATGCGAGAGATAGCAAAGGACCTTTGGGACATAATTAAAAAGAGGTTTTCCCTCAAAAGTGGTGCAAGACTGCAGCAACTTCGGAACTCGCTTGCTACTTGTAAGCAAAACGGGTCAACAGTAGACGATTACTTTGGCCGACTGACGAAAATATGGGATGGTATTACAGAATGCATGAACACAAAAACATGCACCTGCAATAAATGCGAATGTGACCTCAATACAGCGCATGAGAAGGAGAAGGAGATACTGCGAGTTCACGATTTTTTATCTGGTCTAGATGACTCTGCTCATGGGGTGATTAGATCACAGATTTGCGCAATCTCTCCGCTTCCAGACTTGTACAGTGTGTATCAAACGGTGTCCCAGAATGAAACCCAGCGTCTGAACACAACGACTGATACTCCGGTGATGAGCTTCACAGCTCAGACGTCTTCTAATCGGAAATCAGGTTCTGTTTACACAAGAGATGTATCGAAGCAGAACTACGGAGAATCTACGGGCTCTCGCGGAGCACAAAGGAAATCGCGACTGGCTGAAGCAATGCTCGCTGTGTGGAAGACCAGGGCATGAGGCTTCAGCATGTTTTAAAGTCATAGGATATCATGAATGGTGGGGAGATCGATCAAGAAACAGAACTGGCAACCATGGTTCTTAGACATCTTCAGTTGGTCGTGGACGTGGCTCTACTCCCAGAGCTAACGTCACTCAAATCAATACAGCTGCTGTGGGATCAAGCAGTGAGCTAACAGAGCATGATCGACAAGGATTAAGTGGCCTGTTAGATGAGCAGTGGGCTACGATTCAGAAGCTTATCAACACTGGGAAATCGGCAAACAATATGAGGGGTAAGAATCACGATACACTATGGATTCTAGACACTGGAGCGACTCATCATATGTCTGGACGACTTGATCTGCTCGAGGACATTCGAGAAATTACACCAGTGTTTGTGGTATTGCCAGCAGGCGCAGATGTCGTGACGGTGAAACAAGGAACAGTTCGATTAACGGCTCAGTTGCTGTTAAAAGATGTTTATTTTGTTGATGGATTTCATACGAACTTGATTTCGTTTGGACAGCTTGTGACAAACAACTATTTAGTGGGCCAAGTAACTGATCGACTTGTGGTTTTACAGGACCGAGTAACGAGGATGCTGATTGGAGCGGGTGAACGAGAGGGAGAGGGGTTGTACCGGTTTCAAGGAATGGAGATCGTGAAGTCCCTACATTCTGAACTTAGTATTGATTTGGTGTTATGGCATAATAGGATGGGTCATCTGTCTCTCCAAGTAACTGAATGCATACCTGGGGTGCGGAAGTCATCTAATAGTACTAGTAGTAAGCTTTCTATTAAGAGTTGTGATGTATGTTTCCGAGCTAAACAAACTCGACATTGTTTTCCTGATAGTATAAATAATGCAAAAGATATTTTCGATTTGATTCACTGTGACTTGTGGGGTCCATATCGCACAACCGCCTTCTGTGGATCTAAATATTTCCTAACAATCGTCGACGATCACTCTAGAGCTGTTTGGTTGTATCTGCTTCCAGATAAAACAATGGCACCATTACAGATTCGTAATTTCATCGCCATGATCGAACGACAATTCTCTAAAAAGGTGAAACGTTTTCGCAGTGATAATGGGTCTGAGTTTGTTTGCTTGACACGATTCTTTCAGGAGAAAGAAATTGTTCATGAGACATCTTGTGTTCATACACCTCAACAGAACGGACGTGTTGAACGCAAGCACCGACATATACTGAATATTGCACGAGCACTCAGGTTCCAGGCAAAGCTTCCTATTGAGTATTGGGGAGAATGCGTACTTACATCGGCGTACTTGATCAATCGGACACCTTCTGCATTGCTAAAGAACAAGACTCCGTTTGAATTATTGTTCGGACATGAACCTGGCTATAAGCACTTGCGGGTTCTAGGATGTCTGGCGTATGCTCATAATGGTGATCACAAAGGTGATAAGTTTGCTACACGTAGTCGTCGTTGCGTGTTCTTGGGATATCCGTATGGGAAAAAGGGTTGGAAGCTGTATGATTTGGAGCGACATGTCATATTTGTCTCTAGAGATGTTGTTTTCTAAGAAACAACGTCTCCGTTTGAAGGCAGTGGATTGACTAAAAAATCTGATCGTAACTTGGTAGCTGCTCCTCCTGGAGTAGGTCATGACAGTGATAGTGATGAAGATGATGAATCACCACCTTCAACTAATGATGCGCTTTCTCCAAATTCTACAATTACAAATGAAAGTCAGAGTAATGCAACGACACCGGTTCCAGTGGCAAGCACTTCTGAGCCTCAGGGTAGAGGACATCAACAGAAATATACATCTACTCGTCTTAAAGACTACGTTGTTCAGAGAGTTACTACTAAACAGCCTCCTTCTCTCTTAACAACAACACTCGCTCCTCAGACATCCTCAGGTACGCAATATCCTATTTGTAATTTTGTTTCGTGTGATCGCTTTTCACAGAAACACTTGGACTTTGTCATGGCTCTCTCGGCGACTATGGAACCACGGTCGTTTATAGAAGCCATGAAAGATGAGAGATGGGGAGTTCCAGTCGACTGTGAGATAACATCGTTAGAGAAACAAAATACATGGCGACTTGAGCACTTGCCTCCGGGGAAGAAGGCACTAGGTTGCAAGTGAATTTTTACAATCAAGTACAAGTCTGATGGAACGATAGAACGCTACAAAGCTTGTCTAGTGGTGATGGGAAATCTCCAAGAAGAAGGGATCGACTATACGGAAACATTTGCACCTGTGGCGCGAATGACGACAGTTCGCCTCTTTCTCGATATTGCGGCAAAAGAAAATCAGGAAGTGCATCAAATGAATGTTCATAATGCATTTTTGCATGGAGATCTATAGGAGGAGGTGTATATGAAACTGCCACCAGGGTTCAGGGACAAGGGAGAAACCCGTGTGTGCCGACTCCAAAAGTCATTATATGGATTGAAACAAGCTCCGCGTTGTTGGTTTGCAAAGCTAGCTCATTCTCTACGTGCATATGGTTTTACGCAGTCACGGTCTGATCATTCTTTCTTCGTCTACACTAAGAGAGAAGTTCGGCTGCGCATCCTGATTTATATCGATGACTTGATAATTTCCGGCACGTCACATCAAGATATTCAAATATTTAAGGATTACTTATCTACTTGCTTCAACATGAAAGATCTTGGCCCAGTGAAATATTTTTTGGGTTTAGAAGTCGCAAAGAGTGAGACTGGTATTTATCTGTGTCAACGGAAATATGCGTCTGATATAGTGGCTGAAGTGGGTCTTCTTGGATGTCGACCAGCAGGATCTCCAATCGATCAGAATCACATACTTGCCAAATCAGAGAGCGCATATCTGGCTGATCCGGAGACTTATAGAAGGTTGGTTGGACGTCTTATATATTTGGCAGCTACTCGACCAGATCTTGCATACTCTATACATGTTCTCTCGCAGTTTATGAATAAACCTCAAGTGGAACATTGGCTGGCTGCACTCAAGGTAGTACGATATCTGAAGGGGACAATCGGGCAAGGAATATTGCTCCGTGCTGGTACACCAAAACATGTGACGGGATGGTGTGATTCGGGTTGGGGAGGGTGTCCCCTGTCCCGGCGATCGTGTACTGGATGGATAGTACAGTTCGGAGACTCACCAATCTCGTGGCGGACTCAGAAGCAAGATACAGTTTCTCGTTCTTCCGCAGAGGCGGAATACAGAGCAATGGTAGATTTGACAGCAGAACTTCGAGGATTGTGAACTCTATTATCTGAGTTTGGTATTAGTCATGAGAAACCAATGACAATAATGTGTGATAGTAAACCAGCTATTCATATCAGCAACAATCCGGTTTTTCATGAGAGAACTAAACACGTGGAGTCGGATTGTCACTTTGTACGTGATGACATTATACGAGGATATGTGAAGCCTTGTCATATCTCCTCAAAAGATCAACTTGTTGATATACTAACTAAGGCGTTGGGACGAATGGAGTTTGATGTTTTCCTTCACAAGTTAGGCATTCAAAATTTGTATGCTCCAACTTGAGGGGGGGTATTGGGATATGTTAAGATCCCATCTACTAAGATTGAGTCATATCTTTATTATGTAAACTTTCCTATAAACTCGGGATTGTATTTGTATATATACGATGGCTTGTTAACACCTATGAAATAAGAGAAACAGATTGATAAACCTAAACTTGTCAACGATGCTGTTATAGATTGTGTGGGGATGAGTGGGAAGTATGATGAGGTGTTTATGTTTAAGAAGAATATGGTGGAGAAGTGATGGCTATGGAGACAAAGCGATGAGTTGGCTGGAAGTCTTAGCAATTAGGTTTTGTTTTCTTTTTTTGGTTTACTTTTATAAACTAATTTTAATTTGTAATTGGTTTTAATATATAAACCAAATTTAAATTGGTAAATAATTAAAGTTCGTATGTACTGAATTTTATATTTAGTTTTAATTGTAATGTTAAATATTTTATTATGATTAATTATATTTTAATAATTTAAATTATAAATTTAAATTTAATTTTGTTAAAATAAAAAGTAAATCAACCAATGGATCTGTTACTAATATAATTAGTTATATTTGGATTTAATTTATTATTTATTATTTTGTGACAATGGATCCGTTACTACTAGCTACATAGTTGTCACATTATAATTGTTACAAAAATATTAGTCATAAACATTGTGACATTTTTGCTACTTTAAAAAATTTGTGACACACTTATTGCAACCATTAAAATTAGTAACAAAAATGTAACAATAACTATATTGTTACTAATTTTTTTTTTATTGTGACGCAATATTTTGTCACAATACTCTCATTTTCTTGTAGCATATTCCCTTGATGCTTGATCTTCATAGGTTTCCACAATTGCGTTAGACTGTTTCAAAACTAAAAACTATTGCTTTTTTACGTGTTTTTACGTGTGTGTCCAGTATTTTAGAAACAAGATTATTTTATCAACTCGTACCAAAATTCGTCCAATATATGGAAAATTTTCTGCCATGTGAGCTCAAATCATAAGTAATATATTGTAACATATAAGAGGACAGAAACTAACCTCGCAGAATCACTAACACCAAACCTATTAAGACTAATAGACAGACCATTAGCTTAATTCCTGCTTTCTTCTTTGAAAGCTCATCTACCGTCTTCTCAAGGTTAAGGCGCTTCTGCTCACTCTCATCTACCGTCTTCTTAAGATCACTAAGTTGCCTCTGAAACTCCCTCATCTCCTCCATGATTTCCACTTCCCACCATTTCCAAAGGTGGCAGACTCCATCATCAGCATTATCGCACGTAAAGTACCTTCTGTATGGGTCTTTAGGAGTGTAAGAGCAGCCGAGAACAGGCTGAGCTCCACAGTAGCATGTCGTGGGGATTCCATCATCAGCCTCTGGTTGACGTGGGTACTGAACCGGCATTGCATTGCAGTTGCTACTATCAGTTTCATCCGCGTAAATCTGAGCTTCGGCTTCAAGAAGGGAGGTTATGTCCAGAGAGTCTGATGATGAAGAGGGCTGGCTGTAGCTGTAATCTTGTCCCATTTTCTTTAACCTGAAAGAAGTGAAGAACACAGTTAAATCAATTAGAGCCGATTACTTATTACATTCGCAAAAATACTCGCATATATACAACTGAGTAGTGATTTAAATGAACCCCAAGAATACTCCCTTAAAATGAACATATCGAATCAACAAGATCAAACAAATCAATTAGAACCGATTGAAACCAATATGGGATTTCAATCCGTGTAAGAAAAAAAGAGAAGATCCGCTTCCGATTGAAACCAAAATCGATCCGAAACCCTATATACAAACGCACCATCTCCCCAAATCGATTTATCCCCAAATTTTTTTAAAACCCTAATTTCAATCGTTAAACGAAATCGATATAAACCCCCATTATCCAACCCGATTGAGAGGAAACAAGAAAATAACTGATCTAATTAAGCGTAAATCAACGATTTTAGAGAAAGATTTACCAAAAACGAAACAGAGATGAATCGCTTCCAATATCGCCTTTCTGTCGGGACGTTTTTTTTTTCTACGGTTTCGGTCGAGAATGAGATTTCTCTCTTGACCCAACGAAACACAAACCGACGCCCACCCAGTTAGAAGAGGACACGTACTCAAGGATCAGCCCCTTAAAATCCTTTTCGAGGGGACAATCCTTAGGTTTACACGGATAATTAATATTATTATATTAACCCTAAGCTAAGGATTAGCGCTAAGGATCCGACATGGACCCCCGTTGCACTTGCTCTAAGGAGGCAGTAAAGCTCAGATTGGACTCTCTCTCTCTCTAGAAAGAAACGTTCAGCAACCTCAGCTTCATCCTCAGCTTTGGTCTCCCACGTTCAATCTCCGTATGTAATTTTTTGGGCCTGGCGTTGGGCTTCCAGTCGTTTTTGTAGGTTTAGCCTTGACTGGATTAGGATTAGTTCATAGGTACTATCGGTTGCCTTTTGGGCTTTTGACCCGGCCTTTGCTGGGCAACGTTTTATTTACCAGTTTCGAACACATAAATGCAGAGGGAGGTTGACAAAAAATTATATATATACAGAGGGAGGATAAACGGTACGACTCGAGCAAAATATTAATCAAGGAGAGGACATTACGTATGATTTGACTTTGAATAGTTTTATTGGTGAAATAATCATTAACGATAAAATTCAAGAAATACGATAGGAAAGAGCCACATGAAACATAATAGGACCTACGTGAAGCAGTCGATAACATGTTATATGTCAGCTTTTTATCTGACTTCAATATTTAACATATTTTAAGATTCTCGATTTCTGTTTATAAAGTTTAAGCCACCAGCAGCTCAAAAAAAAATGTTTAAGCCACCAACTTAAATTTTAAAAGTTACTTAAGAAAATAAGAAAGATAATTGTTTCAGATACTCATTTTAAAAAATTTTGTCACAAAATAGCACTCAACAAATAAAATGACCAAAATAACTCTTTTTATTTTGAAAATTTTAATATTTATTTTTAATTTTAAAAATTATAACTCATCCTCAAAACTCAACCCCTTAACCCTAAACCTAAGTCTTAGATTAGTTAACCCTAATAGTATAAATGCATATTTACATTTCAATAAAACTTTTTTTGATCATTTTCTTTTTTACGAATCTATTTTTGTGAAAATAAATTAAAAATGATTATCTAATAAAATTTCTCAGATAAAAATGATCTCACGTATGCAAAATTAAATTTAAAGGGAACTAGATATGTATCGTGCGTTAAGTAGCGTTTTTTTTTTTGACAATGTTAAGTAGGTTTTAAGAGCACATTTTTAAACATTTGTTTAATGGTCACTTCCCTAACTCTGTCGCTGCTGCTGTGTGAATTTTAACAATGTGGCTATTCGAACATGATGCATCTTATGAAATCAAGATTGGAATTCCGCTTGTACCACATTTATTTTGTGGTTTTCTATTACTGTTTTAACGTTTTTATCATTGTTAAGTCATTTATAAGAAGATTAAATCAAATAAATTTATCTCGACAATCAGTATAATAACTTATTAATTTTACATATTAATTATTATTGATATATCTTTGTCATTTGGTAATAGTAACTTAACATTTTGTCAATCTTAAAAATTTCCATGGTTACAAATTTGCTGTAATTAGTATATCGATTGTATATTTTGTATTTAATACGCTAAACAACTCGGTGGATTAAGGTGTCTAGTCTAAATTTGCTTTCATCAACCGGTCAGGTCCCATAACCGATTAGTAGATTCAGCAACGAAAGTGGCTCCAACAAGTTAGAATTTAAATGTCAAATGTGACTAGATTAGATTAGCTTAGATTAAGAATGGAAATATTAAGTAAATGTCGTACCATAAGTCCATAAGTGGATCCTACATGTTAGAATTGACACGCCAAAGCATGATAATTGAACAACTGTGATTTGGAATTATTAAGTAAACTAGACACGTCAAAGCGTCAAATCATGGTAAACCGAAACATTGTCGACTCATTTGATTGTGGAGCCATTCATAGTAATGCTAGATCATGTCGATTGATCATCACAATAATAAAAAGAGAATATGCTCAATGTTTAGGTTGTCCACATCACTTAAAAAAATCATCTAATAATATAGCTTTGTTGTGCCACGTCAAATCGGTTTCGCATTACACAGTTTAAATTCGGACCATTTTTGTGGGCTGTTAATACATTTTAAATGGCCCATAGCAGTCCATCTTTTATCCGTTGTTGGTTGATCGTCTCCGACTCTTCCACTTTGTCGTCACCGTTTCGGCTCTCTGTAATTCGCCGTTACGCGACCACTTTGATTAATCAATTTTGTTCTTCACTCCTTTATATAGGGCTTTCAGTTCCTCGACATGTTTTGTTACTCATCGTGTCTAGGGTTTCGGTCTATGTGTATTAATTTGTCATCACGTAAGATTCAGTAACGCTGCTTGGAAGTTCGTCTTGGATTCTCTTCCTCCTCTGGTACGTATCTCCTGCAATCTAATTTCTCTGAAAATGTTTGCTTTAAAAAAAATGTGTTTCTTTCTCTGTTGGGCATGTTGAATAGAGGACGAAGTTTTCAGGTTTAAGTCATTTAGCTGACGATCATACAGAGATCAATGACTTTATTTCAGTTAATAGAACCTTTCGTACATTATTAACAGATCCACTGTTGGTTAAAACTTCTAAAGGGCAAGTGGAAGGTCTACGGCTGTTTACTAAAAGCTCTCTCAGAGACAACTTCTAAAATTATGACATGTTCATAAGAGGCCATCGAAAACAGATCTATTCGACTATTGAGCAAGAGAAAGCACGGTAAGAAATTCTATACAGTCCACTAAAATTATGACCTGATCCTGCCACTTTCAGTGAGTTTTTCAGTGTATGGACTTATAACATTATAGTAAAAATGAAAAAATATGTATGTTTGAGTTGTTTTGTTGCTGTCGTAGTGATTCCTATTAAAACTGTTTCCAATATTGAGATTATTTTTGTGATTGTGTTTCCCACTGAGACACAGAGCTAACGTTTTCGGAATATGAACAGATTTAGAAAGAGAGGACATGGGGGAGGGGGTAGTAATAGCGATATCAACAACATGGATGCGTTATGGTATCATAGAACATATCAAAATGACTTGGCAAGTGATCGCTGAAGCCAAACGTCGTTTGATAATCATCTGAAGATACATAAGCTGAAGACACATTTTTACACGGTTACTGAACATTTAACCAATTGCTAAGAAGCAAGGCACGTTCTCGATTTATTGCGGTGAATTCGACCAAAGGGGTTGCATTGCGATGAGGGAATGCGCTAGACCACTGGAACTTGAGGATCAGAATCTTTCAATTAAGCCATCTTTCCTGAAAATGTGATTGCAGCGTCAGTGGTGGTGAAATCTGCTATGAAGAATGCAAGCCATGGAAACATGTCTTCCAAGTTGTCACTAATCTTGGGGCGATGCAGGTTATGTTGAAGCTGAAGGATTAAAATGGATCTCATGTAGAAGTGTAAGCTTTGGAGGACTATATGTTTTTGAATCTTCGGGTGTGCCTATGTGAAGCCACTGGAGTCTCCAAATCTTCAGAAATTCTTTCTTGACGTTCTATTTACCTGATATGTACCTGAAGCTGCATAGGATAATTTTCTTGGACGATGATGTAGTTGTGCAGAAGGATTTATCGGGGCATTCGGAGATTGATATGGACAGGAAAGTGAACGGGGTTGTAGAGACTTATGCCGGTTTGTTCCATTGGTATGCTCAGTACATGAACTTCTCGCATTCTTTGATTAAGAGAATTTAAATCCGACAGCATACGCATGGGCTTATGGAATGTACTTCTCTGATCCTGATGCTTGGAGAATAGAGAAGTGAGAATACCCACTATAGTCAAAAACTGCAGACGACAAGAAACAATAGGGAATTTTTTTTAAACAATAAATCTCTACAGCTTGAGAGGGGACAGCTTCTGGAGGTGGATCCATACTTGGAGTTAAGAGAAGCAAACATCACTTCCCAACTGAATCACAACTTTTTAGTCTCTCTTATAGTTTTATAATTACACTATTTAAGCTGTTGAGAATGATTAAAGCATTACAAGATCTTCACTTCTTCCTATATATGATAATATGTTGCGTTATGTTTCATTAGTAGTATTGTAGTACAGTTCCCAGACCAAATTAAGTCTGAAAGATTGTAAAAATATGAAGACATGTTTATTGCTTTTGATTACGTTCAGTAAATTGCATTACAATTTTTTTTTAATTGCTATTTCGAATCTATCAATATACAGTGAGATTTGTCCATTGCTTATTTATAATGTTGTACCACATAGTATTATACCAAATAAGTTTGTGTAAAGATCAAATTAGGTTAGAGCAATATTAATCGATACATTTTAAATTCTGGAATGGCTTAAAAAAATTTTAGAAAATTTCTGATTTGCTTTAGCTATTCCTACAAGTCCTTCTTAAAGGTTCAATAATTAACTTAAGAGTCTAGAATAATAATGGAAATATGTTTCTAAGCTAACATATAAAGTTCATACCAAAATCGCCTACAATTTTCACATTTTTATAATACTGTAAAATTTAATTAACAAAATAATAAATACCAAAATATATTATTGAAAATAAATTATAGCTTCAAAATATAAAGATTACTGAATCATCTTTATTCGTCATAAAATTTGCTGATTTCAATATTCAAAATAATTACACATTTATGAAAACATATATGTATATGAAATTAAGGTTATTAACCTATTCTTTAAATGATAACTTCAAATTAAATCAGATGATGTATAAAAAAAATTATATACATAAATAAAAAAAATTAAAAATTTAATAAATATAGAGTATTTGAACTTTTAAAAGAGTTTAAATATGATTTCTAAAAGATTAATAGAAACTGTCACTATTTTTTTTTTGAAAATATTCTTAAACTGTAACTATGTTTACATATAAATTATATAAGGAAATATAAATAACTGATATTACAAACAAAAAAAATCAAAATATTTTTCTCTAATATCTTGAGGTTTTAACATATAAATTATATAATAAAATGTCTCTCAAAATATTGTTTCAAAACCTAGAGTTTTAATTTATACTCCCTCCATCTCAAAAACATACCGTAGAAACTCTATAATTTAGTAATATTAGGGTTTCATATTTTATTAATTTACAAAAATGTCCTTCTTAGATTGATATATTCTGATGTATGTTTTACGTACAAATATGAAGAACATTTGAGTTCACGGTATAGGTACTGATAAATTTTATTGATACAAATTCTATATTGTTCTTATTCAATTATATGGGGTATACAATAAATGTATATGCATTTTAAGTGTAAAATGAAAAAATAACATCAAAATATTTAGAGATATTAAGAAAAACTAAATATAAATATTACTGTGAATAGAAAACAAAACATACAATATATTGCTTATATTTATCTAATAACTTTATGTATTAATTTTTAATTTATATTTATATTATGAACATATATTTACATAAGGTTTTCAAAATTTAATCTTATTGAATTTTGTCATATTTTATATTAGCTCAATTCGGAACCGGTGAATTTTTTTAATTTAAAAGGATTACTAATTCGCAAGTATTAATTATATTTTAAAGTTTTCACACATATTAGAAAATTTTAAATTTTGATTATAATTATATTATCTCTTAATTTTCTATTTTCCATAACTTTTAGCCAATCATAATTCAATAAAAACAAAAAAATTTTCTTAATTTCACAGTTTACTGCATTACCTTATAAAAGTTTATTGAAAATGTAAAAATGAATTTGAAACATTTTTTCTAAATTTTATATTTTATTATTTCAGATATATATTTAACATCAAAATTATATTAAAAATATGAATGAACAAACCGCGAGTAGCGCGGTAATCCTCTAGTTATATGTAATAGGATAAAATAAATGAATTATAATGACCAACAAATGGAAATTTGAAACAACATCAAACGCTCCATAGTTTTGTTAAACGTATTGGCGTTTCTTTTAATTGAAAACTGGAAACCAAATATATTAAACTAAATGATAAAACAATTATGTGTTTTTTTAACGCTGATTTATTATGGTATTATAATTACGAGAAAGATTACATTAGACGATTTGACGATCGACAATACTACCTGCTTTATGAGAATCTACGCCTGCATCACTTGAGCTGTCCTACGAAGACTTACGTCTGACCGGATTTACTTGCACCATATTGAAGATCAATTGTAAGCATTTCTTCTATAGTCTGCATAATTGTTTAATAAATCATTTTTCCGGGAATTGAAACATGGACCTCATATAAAGCGCAATTTGCAAGAAATTACATAGCCTGAGATTTGAACCCCAAACCTGGATGTATAACTTTTAAACCTTAATCGGTATTTCCACCGCAGACAATTATGTTTGTTTTCTATTTATAATTTAAAGTTGCAGGTTATTTTATTATTATGGAATTTCGGTTTTAGAAATTTCGGTTTTTAGAAATTTGGTTTTAAAAAATAACTCTCTACACTACGTGGTGTTTGAACCCGATAATTTTTTGAATCATCACTAGATCGCCGACACTTTTGTAAAGTTATCGGTTTTTAGAAGAGTTTTATATGATTTGGTAAACTATGTTGAATTTTTATTTGTATTTCAAATTTGGTTAGGTTTTGTTTTAGGTTAAACAGTTATAACCTGTGGTCTTCTAAAAGCCTTTTTTCTTTCACTTTTCCCCCTCTTCTCGACATAGAATCAATCTACTCTTTCGGCTCAAACACGTTTTTAATATAAAATCTAAAAGTAAGAAATTAACACTCATTTTCTTCGTTTGTCTAATTTTATATATGTCACAGTAATCACCAGGTTTATTTTTTTTTCCTTAAAGTCGATTAACATAAAGTTCCACCGAATATATCGGTCTTTCCCTACTGACTCTATAGAGCGAGTCTTACACGTATAAAAAGAATAGTCCACGAAGGAATAAACAAAAAGTGACCGTGTGTATGCACTAGTTGTAACAACTTGACTAATTTTAAAAATGTATATATTTTAGTTTAAACAAGGAGGCAAATATTCCCTCCTCTTTGAGGAGTGCTTTCCCTCCAATCTTTGAATGGAGGTGTCTTTCCATATCTATAGCCGTTTTGTTATCTTGTGTAGTGGTTCGTTCGGGGCCTGAAGATACAACGGATTTCGTCTCGACGATATTCCGAGGTGCGGATTAGATGTCAACGTCACGATATACGGTGACTATTTCTCAAGGTTTCGGCAATGTCGTAAACTTTGTATTGACGCATCCGAGCGTTGTTCTGGATTCGCTGTCCTACTATCTTAGAGCTTTTGCTATCTTTTATGTTGTATTGTCTTTTGTTTGGAGAGTTCTAAACAACTTTCCTTTTAATTGCAATTTGGATTTGGATGTTTAAGTATGAATGAAAGTGGTGTTTCAAAAAAAACAAGGAGGCAAATATTCAAAATGTTTATAACTTGTGAGAGGGATAGAAGAAAGTGATTGGATCATGTGGAGGTCAACAGCCCTTCCAAATTCTCTTTTCTCCTTCTCTATTTTCTCTGGCTCTCCTTCTCTTTCTCCGTTGGCAACTTAGCAGCCATTCCCATAACATTTGTTCCCATCTTAATCATCCATTTTAAATTGTTAAAAATAAAACAGGAGAAAAGTCTAATTTAGTGAGGATACAACAAAAAAAGAAAAGAGAAGAAGACATGCAACATGTATTATCTCTTGTCCTTATACACATTAAACAAGTCAAGTATAAGATGTGTGAATCTCATATTATTAGATTACCAAAATTGATATAAATAGATGAAGTACATATGTGTTTACACAATATATTGGAGATATATGAAGAAACAAAGTTATGAAAACTAAAAGATTAGTCAAAAGGAGATGACTGAGTGAAAATACTAGGAGACTGGTTAACAAGAGTAATAACTCTAATACGATTGTACTCATTCCTTAACATGAATTATTCGAGTTGAATTGTTTTAAATTGGTGAACATGTCTTGTCTTCTCGAATTTACAGGATGAGTTTAGCTTTGTTACGGGATAGGTTTGATCGTGTAAACTATTTTCCTCCAAATTTTAATAAAAGTATCTTAGTTTAATTTAATTGTTTGTGAGATAAAGACAAGAAGATGATGAAGGTTCCTTTTTCATATCAACAAGTAACCAAATAATAGTCATGTTCTTTTGATAAACGCAGTATCTAGCGTCAGCGTCACCAAATATTCGCATCAACTACTTTGTGAAAGAAACGCGGACAGAGATGACGAGAAAAAAATGTCGCCGTAACAGCAAAAGGAGTCGCCGCGTTCTTGTTTAATTGACGCTAGAATTTCAAGCGGTCAAATATCATCGGAAATCTGACGCCGCGTCTCGTTTAATTAACACCGGATTCAGTGGTTCTTTGCCATCATGCTTTTAAAGCAACAAAATTACAGGGTTAATTGGAGACGTTGACGCTAGACGCAGCGTCTATCAAAAGAACAGGGTTAATGACAACAAACCATTTTTAACTCGATCAAAAGAAACAACAAATCATTGATTTCATCACACAAACTCACTTTTTTCCTTATTTCAATCTCCCACCACAATAAAAGATCTATCTTTTATACATTCTCACCCCTTCCTCACAGTATCGGTTTGTCCATCAGCTCGTTGTCGGCTGCGATCCTTCCCGAGCCACGGCCGGTTATCTTCCCGAACGATCCAATGCTTGATAGTCCCATGAAGCTGCTGCTTTCTTCTCCAAGGTTCATCGATTTTCTATGCTTTCTGAGTTTTGAAGAGCTGACATCACCTGCCTCACGATCAACAACTTCGTCTTGGCTCTTGCTCTTGTCGTTGTTGTTGTTGTTCTGGGCGATTACTAACCGTGAGATGACACTTCTACAGAACGGGCATACCGGTGGAGTCACGGTTGAAGTCGTTGGGTTCGGTTTGTTGTGACAGCACAGTGCAAGAGTGCACTGTGCGCACATTTGGTGACCACAGTCTTTGACTTCAATCGTGCATGCTTGCTCAAAGCAAATGCAGCACATCTCCGAATCACTCATCTGTAAAACACGTTTTATACTTCAGTTAATATGCGTGTTTAACATGTTATCAAACAGACGAAGGATGTTTATTACCTCGGACATGTTATCATCTGAGGCAGTGTCGGAGTAAGATGGTGATGGTAAGGAGAAAGCAGTCCCCTTGAGGATTGTCTTCTCTCTCTCCCTGTTAGCATCCATCAGAGCCTGCTCCAAGAGCAGTTTCGCCTCCTCGTTAAGCTCGCTGATGAACTTTAACGGGGATGGCCAGACAAGAGGCTCTGCAGAAGAGGGGTTAAGCAACGCTCCACATGCTCCGTGCCTGTGTTTCATGGCAACCACATATGGTATCCTCCTGAAAAAAAAATGATTTCAAGATGATTGAATGACCGAAACGAGCACAAGGAAAGTGGGAATAGAGAAAGTTTATAAATACCCAGAAGCGTCTCTCTGAAGACGATCAGCACCCCAAGCAAGTAACTTTCTGACGCAATCAATAGATCCGCTTCTTGCTGCTAAATGAAGCGGTGTGCTCCCTGGAGACCTGTTTCAAGAAAGCATGGAAGGATAAGTAAATCTCCCAAAAGACTGAAACTTTTAACGAAAATGTTAATGTTTTCAATACCCGTAGAGGCTAGTGGAAGCACAAACAAGAGAGCCACTGTCCAAGAGAACATTCACACACTCAGGACGTCTCTGCCTAGCAGCAAGATGCAAGGGTGTTGCTCCTTTGTCATCTCTAATATTCACAAACCGCGCAAATCCCCTGGAAAAAAAAGGTATAAAACACTTCTCAGCAAAGAGATTGTTCTAAACATGCAAAGAGAGAGAGAGAGAGAGAGAGGGAGAGTGAGTAGTCACCAATGAACAGCAACGGGACTCGACTGAGCTGCAGAGAGGATGGCTTGAACACAATCAGCATGTCCATAGTAAGCTGCGTAATGCAAACACGTTCTTCGATTCACAGAATCAAACATCAAAACCTGCAAGAAGAAAAAGAAAAAATCAAATCCAAATCCAAATCCTGGATTTTGATTCTAAAGCAGTCAGAGGAATAAGAGAATACATTAGCTCCAACATCAGCGAGCTTCTTGACGCAAGAGATCCTCCCATACATAGCGGCCAGCATCAACGGAGTCTACAAGAAACACAATCAGCTAATATCGATTTCATCAAAAAAAATACAAAACAAATCAGATGTCATCGTTAACCTGCTTGTGACGATTCAACGTATCTGGATTCGTGAATCTCTCCAAAAGCAAAGACAAAATCTGCAAAATCAGAAATGCGCAAGTTAAAAAAATCGAATCTAGCGAGAAGATTCCGGCGAGATCTCGGAGAAAACCACCGAAACTAACCTCGATCTGGCCACTAGCGGCAGCGACGTGGAGAACGGAGTGGCGATCGTAAGGAGTGGCCTGATTCAAAAGACTCGGATCCGTGGCCATCACTCTCCGCACGGTGACGACGTCGCCGCACTGAACGGAGGCGAATATCCCGTGGTGCTCCGGTCTCACTCCGCAGCTCATGCTCTGCCCCATCTTTAGTGTAGAGATGATGATGATGATGATGATGAGGTTAGTGGGGGTAGGGAATCACGACACCGTCTGCAACCGGTGAGGCGCTCCGCCGTGAAAATAAAGCGCCACCGTGACGCAGAACGGTGGTTGGGGATGGAAGATGGAGAAGAAGAGAAGAGGGAAGTTTCACCATTTATGCACACATTTTGATAGGATATTATGACTATTGGCTTTGAGATATTAATTTTTAAATTTCTTTTTTTTTTTCGGAAAGTGGAAATAAAAGAGAGTGAGATGACTCGTAGTCGTATTGGAGTTTGAGGTTTGCCCGACGGGCAGCGTTTTTCTTTTTCATTCGCTTACTCTCTGATTTCGGGCAGATATTTTCTCTCCTTTTTCTTAATATCAATAAAATATACTTGAATAAGTCTTTTTCGTAAAAATACAAAGATGGCAATGCATTTTTAAATATAATTTAATAAATCATAGAAAACTAAATACTATTAACCCTGAAACACAACTAGACCTAAGATTAATTAGTCTACGATATTACCAAATTTTAATGTTTATATTAACTATGCATTTTAATATATCATTTAACTATTTAATTCAATTTAACTAAGAATTCTAATATTTCTAAAGTAAAATAACTAAAATTATTTATACAGATTCTTTTGAGATTGTAATCTAATAATTTTTACTATATTTTAAAATATAAATACAAAATAAAATTAATTTGAAAATAATTAAATTAACTTTGTAATTGTAACTATGAACCTTTGTTTCTATCTCTTTATTTATTATGATGCATTCTTTTAGTCTATTCTTGTGTTTTTGCTTCTATGTGTGAATAGTTACATACATGGTGTTAGGGTTTCAAAGGAATAGAAGAAAATAAATTTCTAAGATTGTTTAATCTGGAAATATCATTAGAGTTCTTCATATATAGTTGGTGCTAGGGTTTTAAAAGAATTCAAGAAAATGAATGACTAGGATTTTTTAATCGAGGAATATCATTAGATTTCTTCATCTATAGTTACTTTTATTGTTTGAACTTGATTACCTAGCTCATGAGCTTAAGTTGTTTTACGTTCAAAAGGGGTTCGATGAATTATCTCGAAGAATTTAAATGAACAAAATAATCTAATCAACGAGAACTGGTGTCAGAGAACTTTGTAAAATCATCAAAACTTGCTCATTAATGCATGTTTAACCTATTGAGTTCAACGAAAGTTAGTTGATTGGATTGTTAGACATAGTGAGAGTGAATAAATTATAAAACTGTGTTCTGAGTTCTAGAATTGAGTTTAATTAATTATGTGATAAGTGTTTTGCTTTCATCTGATTTCATGTGATTCTTTTACTGTTGAGCGCTTTATTATAGTTTTTCATTGTTAATTTACTCTACTGGTTTATTTAAATTGCATTACAATCTTAGTGTCATCCACTTTCATTAGACCTTGAGAACTATCCAATCTTTGTGGATCCGATCCAGATATGTATTGCTGCGAACTGATGTGCACTTACAGTATTGAAATTATGGTTATAACTTTGAGCTATCAGGGGTCTACATGTCGTATGAGTAATCAGACGTTAGATCTAATGGTGAAAGTGGTTAAGACGTTACAAGTGGTAACATAGCTGATTAGCTATTTCGGTTCTGACATGAGCGGCTGGTCTTGGTGCGCAGCAAAAACGTTATGCTTTGTGAGTGTGATAAATTATACATCTTAATTTTTGATATATAATGAAGTATTTAATATAATTTATTTATCTAATTATATCCCTAAAGTCTTCTTATCTTTTCACATCTGAAGAAAAATTCAAGGTAAGCATGATTGAGTCGAAGTAGTTAAAAGATGAGTAACCTATCTCAAAAAGATTTGTGATATCATAAAAATGAGATCAAAATATAGAGAAAAATCACGTGCTGATTTTATGGTTATTAAACAGTTTTTGAGCCTCAAAAAAAAATAATGCACTAACCAGTTGTATTATTCATGGACTGATGGTCTAAATGGTTTTGCCGCTACCACCCGCAAAATGCTATAAACCGCTTTACACAGTTCCAAACTTCTGAAAATCAAAAGATGGTTCCAGCTAGTGTTTGCGG
This sequence comes from Brassica napus, assembly GCF_020379485.1. Lineage (NCBI taxonomy): Eukaryota > Viridiplantae > Streptophyta > Magnoliopsida > Brassicales > Brassicaceae > Brassica > Brassica napus. The sequence continues at coordinate 17,242,605 of NC_063447.1, forward strand.
TTGCGGGCGATTGCGGGATGGTAAATTTATTTATTTTTGCAAAAATTATATAAATATAAAATAAATAATTTTAAATAAGTCTTAAACATTGAGATGATATAAATATTACTATATACATATATATATAAAAGTTAAAAATGTATTTTTAAATATATTTTTCATATTTATTATACTAATATGATTTATAAATATAATTTGTATAATTATTATTGGGTTTTAAAATTAATTTTTATAATTAATGTTTTTTATTAAATAATTCACTAATTTTTGTTGTGAGTAAACCAGTCAAAAATAACATGCAAACGCAACAATGTTCAAACGTTTTGTCAGTCATACAAAATACTTAATAATGCTTAAAACCACAATCATCCATTTTCGCAAACTTCCGCACCCACAACTGCATCCAGTGTGTTTAAACCAGTCCGACCACTGGGAAACGAGTAAGCAAGTGTTAAGGTCCATGATGCAGCGCATCTCTTGTGTCTTGGGCCTTAAGCCACTTATGGGTTTACTTATCGTTTACGGTTTTGGTGTTGGTTTTATTTAAGATAAGCATGCTTTGTTAGAGATAAACATCTAGTTAGTTTTTCAGTTATTATTTGGCTTTATTTATAGTGGATTACGACTTCGTTGTAACACACGCTTTTGATAATAAGAATATTGAGTTTTAGAGCTTTGATAGCTAGAAGAGGAGTACTCTTCATCCCCTTCGATCGTCTGAACCTGTTGTTCGTCGATCAACCCCGCTTCCTTAACGCAACGTAGCTTCCGTCCTCTATTAGTTGGTATCAGAGCAGAACGTTCTGGGTGTGAATTCTCCTGCGATCATGCCTCCAAAGAAAGTCGATGTGGCCAAGGATGCACCGATAGGTGATTGGGCAGAGTTTCGTCAAGCTTTGTTCACAATGCATGAGGAGACTCAACGAACTATTCAACAATCAATGCATGAATTGGGTGAAACGTTACTGCAACGTTTTCCAGCGAATAATCCTCTACTTGAAGGAGATGGTGCAGAGGACAATCGCAATCCTTTTGCGAATCGTCAGGTACGTGGTGATATCGACAACGACGATAGGCGTGTTCATCATGCACCCCGTGTTGCTAACACAGATTCAAAGTGGGAATCTTCTTTCAAAGTCGAGATCCCTGAATTTCATGGTGGTAGTCGTGGAGACGTACTGTTGGATTGGATGGTGTCGGTGGAAGAAGTATTGGAGTTCAAACAAGTACCGGAGGATCACAGGGTGCCTTTGGTGGCAATACGGTTCAGAGGACACGCTGCCTCTTGGTGGAAACAAATCAAAACCACTCGGACGCGTACGGGTCGTGCTCCAATTCAGACCTGGGAAAAGTTAAAAAAGCACCTCCGCTCAACGTTCCTGCCACACAACTATGATCGGGCTGTCTACAACAAATTGCAAAACCTAAAGCAGGGCAACCGTTCTGTCGAAGAGTATGCAGAGGAGTTTTCTCTTTTGCTAAAATGTACTGATATTTACGATAGCGAAGATCAACTGGTCTCACGATTCATCGGGGGACTGCGCCCTCAACTCCAATCGTCCTTGGCGCAATTTGATCCTACTACGATCGCTGAAGCACACAGACGCGCGGTGACATTTGAACAACAGAGTCGAACTGGATCCTCCAACTGGTCTTCCCAGTCTACCCGCGCCAAACCCACCGAGTCTTCAACGACAACAACCCAGCCAACCAAGGATTCGGATCCTGCATCGGCGAACCAACGACCTTCCACTACGACGGAGGATCCAAACCTACGCCGTTCGTCGCGTATATCAGCAATTAAATGCTTCTCGTGCGGCGAACAAGGTCATCGTCAAGCGAACTACCCACATCAACAGCGACGTAGTCTCCTTCTCGAAGGAAACAAAAAAGATGATGCGGCAGTATACGACTCCTATGACGAGGAGGACACTGAAGTTGAAGCAGTGTTGCCGCCACTGGACAACAAAGAACGCCTTCTGGTCGTTCGACGTTCTTGGATGGTCCCACGACGACAGGACGATAAATGGTTGCGCACAAACATCTTCCGCTCTACCTGTGTCATCAAGGACCGCACGTGCACTTTTGTGATCGACATAGGGAGTTGTCGCAACATGATCGCACAGCACGCCGTCGACAAATTGGGACTCACCAGCGAGCCACACCCGTCTCCCTACACACTGGGATGGTTAGATGAGAACGTCAATCTGCGCGTCACTCATCGTTGCTTGGTTCCTTTTGCCATCGGAGAGCACTACCGTGACCGTACGTACTGTGATATAGTTCCGATGGATATCAGCCACCTACTATTGGGTCGCCCATGGAAGTTTGATCGGAAAATCACTCATGACGGCGCCATGAACACGTACAGCTTCTATTGTGAGAATCATCACAATGTTCTCCTTCCATCGAAGGATGCGTCTTTGCCGGCCCCACCGTCTCCTCCTCATCACGAGCTGTCTCCTCATGGCAAAACACTCTTGTGTTCTTACGGTGCTTTCATGACAGAGCTACGAACAGAGGGGTTTACTTTGGCATTAATACCGATGTCTGCTGACACTACATCACCACCGTTAGTCTCTCCTACACTTTCAGCGATTCTCCAAGAGTTCGCAGACGTCTTTCCATCGGATCTCCCGACTGGTCTTCCCCCTCTGCGCGACATCCAACATCAGATAGACCTGACTCCAGGCGCAGTGTTACCGAATCGGCCCGACTATCGCATGAGCCCTCTCGAACACGAAGAGCTTCGCCGCCAGGTGGAGGAACTGTTACGAAAAGGGTACATTCGCGAGTCTCTTAGCCCATGTGCAGTGCCTGCTCTGCTGATTCCCAAGAAAGATGGGACGTGGCGCATGTGCGTCGACAGTCGAGATGTGAACAAAATAACAGTCAGATATCGCTTCCCCATCCCCAGGCTCGATGACCTGCTCGATCAGATTGGCTCCGCGAAAGTCTTTTCGAAAATTGATTTAAAAAGCGGGTACCACCAAATCAGAATCCGACCAGGTGATGAGTGGAAGACAGCCTTGAAAACTCGAGAAGGCCTATTCGAATGGTTAGTCATGCCTTTCGGCCTCTCCAATGCGCCAAGTACTTTTATGCGCATCATGAATCAGGCCCTCAGACCATTCATCGGCAAGTTTGTTGTGGTGTACTTCGACGACATACTTATCTTCAGTCCTTCCTTGGCTGAACATGCAGTGCACCTGTGACAGGTTTTGGCGATTCTGCGACAAGAAAAGCTGTTCGCAGCAAGCCACAAATGTGAATTCGGTGTCTCCGAAGTCCTGTTCTTAGGATATGTGGTCTCCGCTAGAGGTCTGGCGATGGATACCTCCAAAGTTGAGGCAGTACGCTCTTGGCCGATCCCAACAACAGTGTCTGCAGTGCGTAGCTTCCACGGCTTTGCATCCTTTTATAGGAGGTTCGTGAGCCACTTTAGCTCCATCATGGCGCCCATTACAAGCTGCATGCGAGAAGGGAAGTTCGAGTGGACTCAGGCAGCAACAGAGGCGTTCAATCTCATCAAGGAAAGGTTAACAAAGGCGCCAATATTAGTGCTTCCTGACTTCTCTGTTACTTTTGAACTACACTGCGATGCTTCGAAGTTAGGCGTTGGAGCCGTCTTGAGCCAACAAGGACGACCAGTTGCGTATTATAGTGAAAAGTTGTCTAGTGCACGAGGTCGCTACAGCACATATGATGTCGAATTCTATGCTATCGTGCAAGCGATCAAACACTGGAGACACTACTTAGTTCACCGTGAATTCGTCTTGTACACAGACCATGATGCTCTGCGGCACCTTGACAGCCAAGCTAAAGTCTCCTCACGCCATGCATCTTGGATCTCATATCTGCAGCAATTCACGTTCTCCATCTGTCATAAAGCGGGTAAGCTGAACAGAGTTGCAGACGCACTCAGTCGACGGCATAGCTTGCTTATTACTTTGCACACCTCGGTTACTGGTTTCGCATCATTTGCTGACCTATATGCAACAGACCCTTTCTTTGGTCGTGTATACAATGAGGCGAGGTAGGGCATCTCCGCCAACTTCACATGCGACGAGGGTTTTCTTTTTCGAGGTTTGCGGATTTGTGTTCCGCAATGTAGCCTTCGCTTGCAGATCATACAAGAGCTACATAACGAAGGACATGTGGGAAGGGACAAGACACTGCAACTTGTGTCTCAGACATACTTTTGGCCTTCCTTGCGCAGAGATGTGGAGAGATTTGTGGAGCGTTGTTGTGTGTGCCAGCAAGCAAAAGGACGCGCAACTAACGCCGGTCTTTACTTACCATTGTCGATCCCTACCCAACCATGGTCCGATGTGAGCATGGACTTTGTCCTAGGTCTGCTACGCACCCAGCGAGGCTTCGACTCCATCTTCGTCATTGTGGATCGCTTTTCAAAAATGGCGCATTTCGTGCCTTGCAAGAAGACCACAGATGCAATCAATGTCGCCTCCCTCTTCTTCCGTGAGATTTACAGACCTCATGGGTTGCCTACGTCTATTGTTTCTGATCGGGACACTCGGTTCCTCAGTCATTTTTGGCGTTCGTTGTGGAAGCTTCTGGGTACTAGCTTGGATATGAGCACTGCATACCATCCCCAAACAGACGGCCAGACAGAGGTCACGAATCGCGCCTTAGGGGATTTGTTGCGTTGTCTTATTGGAGACAATATCAAGTCTTGGGATACTAAGCTTTGTCAAGCTGAATTTGCGCACAACCACGCCCTTAACAGAAGCTTGGGATTCTGTCCTTTTCAGGTAGTTTACGGGTCTATTCCTAGGTGCCCTTTGGATCTTGCGACCGTCCCAGATAAGACTCGTCACCATGGTGAAGCTGTCGATTTCGTGACAGACTTGCAGAAGCTCCACCGCCAAGCTCAATCTAACTTGGAGCAGTCCACTACCAAATACAAAGCCGCGGCTGATGTGAAGCGACACGAGCTTCGTTTTAATCCCGGAGATCAAGTCTGGGTTTATCTCACTAAGGATCGTCTTCCTCAGCGGGAACACAACAAGCTTCATGCTCGTAAGATTGGTCCAGTTGAAGTCGTAGAGTGCATCAACGAAAATGCGTACCGTGTCCGTCTTCCTTCGCATATACGCACGGCTGATGTCTTCAATGTGAAGCACCTCACGCCTTTCCATGGAGATAACACCGTTGCAGCTTCGTGGGCGAAGCCTTCCCCACCGGGAGAGACCTGATGCAGCGCATCTCTTGTGTCTTGGGCCTTAAGCCACTTATGGGTTTACTTATCGTTTACGGTTTTGGTGTTGGTTTTATTTAAGATAAGCATGCTTTGTTAGAGATAAACATCTAGTTAGTTTTTCAGTTATTATTTGGCTTTATTTATAGTCGATTACGACTTCGTTGTAACACACGCTTTTGATAATAAGAATATTGAGTTTTAGAGCTTTAATAGCTAGAAGAGGAGTACTCTTCACCCCTTCGATCGTCTGAACCTGTTGTTCGTCGATCAACCCCGCTTCCTTAACGCAACGTAGCTTCCGCCCTCTATCAGTCCACGATCCGAAGTTACAATTACTTTTACAGTTTTACTTAAATGGATGGTGTCATTACTTCTTTTCTTATAGTTGAGTTTTGTAAAACCAATCTACTTAAGTGTGAAAGCTATGTGGATTAAAATCAATTTATTAGAATAGTAATTTATCTAAATACGTGATGTTTAGTGCGTGTGCAGCTTTTTCTTTTGTCTAAACACAAGTTATAAGGTTTCTCGTTGCAGGGTGTCATTTTCTATTAATTGATCCCATTAACTTAGATTAATCACCACGCATCATATTCATAATATTCATCATATATGTTGTATTTTGGCTATTTTCATAATGATGCAGGAAAATATTTTAATATAGTTGACCAAATTACCATTTTTTATCCTGAAATATCCGTAACAGCTTGATAAAAAAAAAACCGTAACAGCATGATGTGGTATGGCCGTATGGGTAAGGGAGTCCGTCTATAAGCATGTCTGATGTTTGGATCCAACTTTAATCACAACTAGATTTTGACTTGTCTTTTTATATTTTTTGTTTTACATTTTATTAGAAATTTAACTTTTATATTTGTGTTTTTAGTCATATTTATGTTTTTTTATTTTTTTTTTGTTTTTTTGTTTATTTTTTGGCTAAAAATTATCAGAAGATCTAGATAAAACCCATATGATCAAATCTTTAGTAACTGAATTATAATAAATGTATTTATAATGTTTTAGATATGTAACATTATCTTGTTAGACCATTTCAAATTTAAGTGACAACTTTACAACAATAGATAAAAAATAGGATTTTATTTTAATAGATTAGATGAGTTCATTATATTCCAGCCAGTAAGAGTTGTGTTTTTTTGTTTGTATAATATTTTTCTTAAATGACTAATAAGAAATTTAAATAATTATATTAAAATAGTTAGATTATCCATATATCAATAGATCACGTTTTTGTGTTAATTGAATAGATTATATCATTTTATTTTATTTTTAATTAAATTACTTATGATGTCATGTATTATCCCATGGCGACATAACCTTTTGTGTGTGTGTGTCAGATTGGCGTTTGTCATGAGGATCTTGTGCTCCCCAAAAAATTTAGACGTAATTAATTGAAAAATAGGCACGAAAATAAGATTCCATGTTTGGAACGCACAATTAGTCTTATGAAATTAATATTACCCCATTCAGGATTTCTATATAACAAAATACGAGATTAATGTTTTTTCTTTTTCTAAAAGAGATTAATGTTTTTTACTTTTTCACTTTGAATAATTTATGAACTACCATCAGATCCTTATTCAATTTCTTAGTTAATATTTTATAAAGTTGTATAAAACATTGATTATGTCGATGAACTCATTGTGTAAATTCTTGCCTGCTCTGACCCATTACACGTGATTTGTTTCTGTTTCTGATGTTTTGGTATTTGATTTATTGGTGATGCTTACATATTCGATAATAATTGTAAATTTGAAAAAAGAAATAGTGAAGAATGATAATGATCGACTGACTGACTGTGAAAGAACTATTTCACAGTTGTGTCATTTGTTTCTTTCAAGAATCATTTTAATAAAAAGTTCATAACCTGATTGCTATGATTTCACTACTATGTATTTTGATCAAATTAAATAACGATACCCATAGAAACGTCATGTCTTAAATTCGTGTTGACCTAATAAAGAAGTGACTCATACCTCAATATTTTGTTTTTGCATAATTTTATTTTATCCTCATCTGTCGTTATTTTTATAGGTTATCGACTACTCCTAAATCAATAATCCAGGAGTGTCTTATTGTGGAGGATATAAAACAACCGAAAACGATAAAATTAAATAAATTAAAAGCGTACGGTAGACTGAGTAGTTGATAAAACCGAAGTGGCAGAAGTTTTTGGACTCAACTTTATGAACTTGTAAATCGAGACAAATCCGAATAATAAATAATTGATCGGCACGCGAGCTTTGTCGGACTCGACAATATTTTCTCTTACTTTTTATTTTCACCGACATTTTCTTATTTCCATGACTCGTTTTTTTGTTTTGTTTGATCAACTGATAAACAGGTCCGTCCCTCCCTCAAGGCAGTGAAGCATTGGCTTCAGGCCACAAATATAAAAATGAAATATAGGCCACACTAACCAAAATTGTTTGTAGCTTAAATAGTTTAGGAAGATAAAGTTGGATTTTCTTGTCCTTAGTTCGAGCAATACCTAAACCTTTTGTTATTAACAACTAGGATCGGCCCGTCCTACGGGCGGGATGTTATTTCGAAAATAGTTGAAATAATTAGAGTAAATATTTAATATAAATTTTTATTAAATTAAAATTTAAATATTTGTTTAGTTCAGTATTTGTTTTTCTTTTTTTGAAGTCTAAATATGGTTTTGTTGTGGTTTATAATTCAGAACATCTTCAATATTATTAAAAAAATAAAATGTGTATCAATGATATAGAGATCTACAATCAAATAGCTCTGCATAGTTGATTTTGAGGTTATTATAAAATAAGTTTGAGTTTAAATATATGCATGACACTTTAAATTTAAATTTATGCATGACAATCTAAGTTTAAACATATGCATGATAATTTGAAAGTGTAATAGCCTAATTTTTTTATTATTTGATTGGAAAGTATTAATGTTAATTACATATAAGATTAATTAAAAAATCTGGACTTCATTCTTTATTTAGCTTAGTTTACATCATCATTTGGAATTAGATGAACTCTTCTTTCTGTCATTTTTGATACTTATCAGTTTTCTTTGTTAGCCACAACTATTTTTCGTATCCTCTTGTTTTTGATATCATATTTTGTTTACATCATATTAGTAATCTATTATCCTCATTTGGTTACAAAATCTGTTGTGACATGGATAGATGTTCCTGCATGGAACAAACTATAATACAGATATCGAATATTGTTCTTTTAAATGTTTTTATACCTTTAATTTGTTAATCTTAACTTCAAAAACTTACTTCTTTATTGTTGGTGTTGTATACAGATCATCCAATCAAAATTTTCTTTTCTTTTTGAGAAAGGGCTTTCGGATCAGTGGTGGAGCCAGCCGGAAGATTTACCAGGGGCAATATAATGTTTGAGCTTAAAATCATGAGGGGCATTAGAAGGGATTTTAACACTTATCATAAAATTTTCAAAAAATCAATGAAAATAAATTTTTTCCAATAATTCATGTGGGGCAGCTGCCCCCCCTTACCACCTCTCTACCTCTGCCACTGCTTCGGAACATCCAATGAGTTAATATTCTATTTTATTCTTCATAACATGTGTCTCTGTTATGGAAGGAAAACATTTGCAAGTTAATTTTGTTTTAAAAACTGATTATTATATCTGCGTGGGTGCTGGATGCCCTGTTCTGAACTACGCCAGGCGCTGGTCGGGCGGCAAGTCCGGGCCTAGCGAATTTTCAAAAAATCAAAAATTAAACGGAGTATACGCGGGGCCTAGTTTTTAAGTATTTTTTATTCTATTTAACATTTGAAATTAATATGTAATGTAAATATTCACTATAAGGTGATAATTTATGTATACTGAAATTTATATCTGCAATTAAGTTTAACAAAATCTATTGTTAAATATATATAGGGTATATATATACGCTCGTACGATATTTTTAGATATATTATTTGGTGTAGTAATTACAAATGTTCTTGAGAGTCCAGTGGTTATAAACGTGCGTCCCCATATGGAGTACAGGGTTCGAAACGCGTCTAGGCATATCCAATTTTTTTTTCATTTATTAAGTAAGGGTAAAGTGGTAATTTCGAAACCATCTTCCCCAAGGGTTTCTCACGATTTCAGAAGCTGTAAACATGGCGGCCACTCAGTTTAAATCCATCAAAACTCTGTTTTAACACTCGTTTTCATGGTTTTTGCACTAATATAAAAGGTTTGAAGTATATTATTCGTTTTTGAAGCTTAAAATGCTAAAATCGATGTTTAATTTGTTATCTCCGATTTTGTAACCGATTTGTGCCAACTCTCCACGGCTACAGACCGCCGAACGCTTAACCGCCGCGTAATCGGTCACGGCGGCCGCGCTTTAGAACAGAGGCTGGATGTATTGGTCACTTTTTCAATGAACGCCAACACACCGACTACGTTTTAGTTTTTTTAATTCACTATGGTGATGATTGTTTTTCCAGTTTTTAGATTTTAGTTTTTAGTTTTTGGATTTTGGTTTTTGGTTTTTAGATTTTAGTTTTTGAGTTTTAGTTTTTGATTTTGCTATAGATTTTAGTTTTTTGAAAAGCTTGAATGGTTGTTTTAGATTTTGGTTTTTAGTTTTTTTTTCAAAAAAATTAATAAAAATATTATTAATAATAAAATATCTGTTATGAAATAATAAAGTATAATATATTTTCATTAAAACAAATAAATTTAACTAATAAGATAATTTTAAAACAAAAACTGTAAATACAAAATAATACTATCGTGCACATATTAAAAATAAGTTAATCTCGAATGCCTTCCATATTTTATCTCAAATACTACAAATTTAAAACTAATATCGTACATTCGATAAAATTCATTTTCCAAAATAATTTTTAAACGTATATTTATGAGGTTATTTATTTTCTGTATAAATAATTTCTATAGAAATTAATTAAATAGTAACTTTTAAAATAAAATTTCTTATTGAAAGATTTTTAAAATTTCTTTTATTTTTTATTTTTAGCATCAAAAGATATTCTATTTATTTTACAAGTATGAAAATTTTGTTCTTATATATAAAATTTCATTTCTGGTAAATTTTAGATTTTCAAAAACATGAATGGTGAATTGTACTTTAATTTTTAGTTTTTGAATTTTGACTATATTTAAGTTATTATATTAGATCTAAAGTTAAAGTTGATTAAATAAAAAAAAAATATTTGATACAATATATTATTCACTCAAAAAATAATAAATAATACAAAATATTACCACATAAAATAGTTCATTTTTATTTAAAAAAAATAAACAAAATTTAAATATATTTTAACACTATGATAAGTATATAAATTTATGTAATTTAATTATTAATATCTAAAGTTCAAAATATATATATAGTGAAATAAACATATAGTACTTATAACTTTACAGCAACTTCAGTTATATTTTCTAAAATTATAGTCTATGGTAAATATTAGTTAAACATTATTAAATAGTTTACCTAAACAAGGCTTCAAAATTTAACAAATATAAATATATTTTTCCTTTTAGGTTTTAGATGTCAGATAAATTATATTTATTCAACTACAGATGTTTGATCCGTTTATTTATATTGAGATTACTATGCTATATTAATGCATTAATTTTAACAAAAGAAAAGAAGAAAAAAAAGTAAACTCACGTACATTGTTGAAAAGCCAAGGAAATATGGATTTTTGTTTTTGTTAAGAAGTGGTACTTATTTTCAAAATTTGGTTTCCCTATAATTTAGGGAAACTATTTTCTAAGAAACTTGATTGGTAAAAAAAATAGTCTTTAGAAAAACAAAAACCAAAAACTGTTTCAAAAACCACAAACAATCAACCTCTGTAACTTTGCATATATTTAGGTATTTCTTGTCAAAGGCCGATAGAATCCAATATGGAATCTAATTAAAAATCAAAATACACATTAAAAGAGAAAATTTGATAAATACCCTATTTATTATTTAAATTTTCAAATTACTTTTTTCTTTTTAAAAACTACGCTTCTTAATATGTATAACTGGTAAGACATTTTAATCCTAATTTGAATTACATTTAAAAACTATTAAGAAGTAAATTTTAAATTCGAGTTTATTATTTTCCATGTTTGAAATTCATATATTTTGGAGATAAATACATGTTAGTATTTTAAAAACAATTGGATAAATTTTCTGAACTATCATAAAGGTTTCTCTAACCTTTTTAGTTTAAAAAACTCTAAAGAATAATTTACACAACAGCATTGTAATTATATTTATATTCCTTATTCATACAACATTTTTAAGTTTTTCCAATAAGTGGATAATTATTATTAAATTTTGTTATAAGTTCAAACGAAATTTGGTTTCCAAAGCTAAGCAAAAACATTGAGGCTAAATGAAACTAAAATTGAACATTCAAAATCCACTTAATCTAAAAAAACAGACGTGTTTTTTCAAATACGATTTTTTGTTGAACTAATATAAACAAACATTATTTGTAAAGTTATGGAAAAACATATAATGAAAGTAACAAAATATTATTTGTGGATAAAATCTTGTTTTATTTAAAATTCATTTCAGAGTTAGGTCCGATACGAGACATAATTATTTGAGATCATCGTACTATAAAACTATACATATTGTTTTGAACTTACATTATTAACTTTTTTATCAAGAGAAACAAATGATTTAGATTGGATGAGACAAATTTATTATTATGGGAGGAAAATTTGTATTAATGCATTTTTAACCCTAAACCTGCTTAGAATAAGCTGTGTTTTATTAAGCTGAACTCCATAATTTTCAATTTCAAATCGTGTATAATAGTAATAGTATATATATATATATATATATATATTATATTTGTTAGGCCTTTTTTCCCTAAATTTTGGTTTACTCCAATAGTGAAGATTCTGAGTGTATGTCATTTACAATAATTACAATAATTTAAATCCACAGAATTATAGACCAATAGATAATGTCAAGAATTATGAGAATGTTAAATTAATGTGAAAGTATAATTATTAAAACTCAAAAAAAAAATCCATGGCAGTTAAAAAAGAAAAATGGGAACAAACTAAAAATTGTGGGCTTAATCAAAGTTTAACAAAAGATATACTAATATACGAATCATTGCAGATCATCATAGTATAAAACTATATTTAAATGGATGTTATAATTGACATTTTAATTATTTTTACTTTATATATCGTTTATCATTTCCGTATAACTATCAACAAACTGGCTGTACACCCGAAGCACTTCTCTCCGGCTTCACTTTCCATCCTCCAACAATATTCACTATTACATAACCAAAACAAATGAGTAGAGAGAGAGAGAGAGAGAGAGAGAGAGAGAGAGAGAGAGAGAGAGAGAGAGAGAGAGAGAGAGAGAGAGAGAGAGAGAGAGAGAGAGAGAGAGAGAGAGAGAGAGAGAGAGAGAGAGAGAGAGAGAGAGAGAGAGAGAGAGAGAGAGAGAGAGAGAGAGAGAGAGAGAGAGAGAGAGAGAGAGAGAATTATTCACTGATAAACCTCCAACATGAAACATGGAGATAAAGCTTAGGTACTTGGATGTCCAGAATGGTGTCACGACTGTAAATGACGGTGAAGGAATTGTCTGAGTAATAATGTTTTGTGGTGCAATCTCCACTTCAAACTTAATAGAACAGTTGAGTCCAATAGTATGTTATAGTGCAAACGAAATAATGTTGACTGAAACGGTGGATGTTTGCCGGAAGCACCTGTTCTTCAAGGAGATGTAAGTACCTGGTGAGAGGTGGCAATGTTGAAGAATACAGGTTTAATATGCTAACTGACCCATGTTTCCCAGAGTAAACTGCAGGTGGAGTTGGATACTTCTCAGCATGATGAACCGGGTCATTCCTGATGGGAAGTAACTGACCTGTAACAGCAGCTTCTTATAAGATAACGATATTCTAGCTTCAAGTTCAATATAAAGGTACTGATAATGTAAAGAGGCATAAACATACAATGTAAAGAGCCATAGACATGCGTTTAGATGTTTTCATGTTGGGCAAGTACCCTTTGTTCTCTCGCTTCCTCTTTCTTCCCCATATACCTCTATGCTTCAGCCGTCGAACAACAACCTGATAATTGATATTCAAACCCATCGAAGAGAACCATTAACTTATACAAAAGATAATGATAACTATTCAAACCCATTTAATTAGCTTTTCAAAGCTAGAAAATAACACACACACACACACGATGTAAGAGTCGAAAAGTTGGAATCTTTTAAAAGTGGATATAGTAACTTACAGGAAGAAGACGGTCAGCGAGAATAGAAGGCTTGGTCAATTTGAACATATGGGCTTCAGATCGAAGCTTGTCATCGAAAAGAAACAGTTGTTCACCTTCTGGTTTTGCTTTCCTTAGCTCCATTTATGTCAAATCAAGAAAAGGAAAGAACAACGTAAGCAAAAAAAATGATTCAAGAGAAGATGAGATTTGATAGGAGGTTACCTTCTTTTGCGTTCCACCTCCGGATTTGGCAGGTTTGAAGGATGGCAGTGGACCTTTTTCTTTATTCAGTGCCTGGAATCAGCAAGAGAAACCATTATCAGATAATCAGAAAAAATATCAGATTGACAAAACTGGACAGAGTAGCGGTGATAATATGAAAGTAGCAACAAAAAATTGCATACTCGACTTTAATACGGAAAAAGTAATGAGGCTGCAACTTTTTTGATTGAAACTGAATTTGTTATGTTGATTTAGAGAAGATGTCTGGTTTCTATAACAGTTGTTTGACAGAGTAGCTCCTTTCTGGTTGCGTAACAGTGAAGATAACAGAAAAAGGTTCACGGAAAAAACTATCAGTGCTAATAAACAGAATAAAGTTCACCGGAAAATAATAACAGTACACCGGAGAATAATAACTCGGAACAATCAGTATATAGAAGAAACAAAAAAAATGTTAGATCACTCCCGAGTATAAGAGAGATGAGTTGCAGAGAGATTTCAAGATCGCGATTCGCAGAAGAGAGGTACGAAACTATTTATACCGAAATCGCCGACTGCACAAAGCATCTGAAGACATCGTAGTGGGCGTCTGATTTAATGAGATTAAAGACAATAAGATTAAAGACATAGTAATCACAACGCCTCCGTTATGTAACTGGATCGTCACCTTCTCTGCCGATCGAAGGGATACGAAGAACACAAACGCGTTCACCATCTCGAGTTAGGGTTTCCGCATAGTTAGGTGTTCGATAGGCCGCGAACAATAGATGAGGGTAAGCCCAAATTTAAGCCCAGACGAAAGACAAAACACAAAGCGCTGCGTTTCATTAAAGGAGGACACGTGTTGGCACGCGGGTGAACGAATTGATGATGTGGCATTCGACGTGGACCCTCCGGGAGTGATTCAAACCATTTTTTATATATAAATATTTTATTTATAAGGGCCAAATATCTTGACGGTACTGCTGATAAATTCATTAAAGAGAAAGTATAAGCCCAACACTAAGAGTCTGTTACAAAGTGAAGCCTTTGCCAAAGAGTCTGGAGACCCATTAGAAGATCTAGAGATGAAAGATACGTGAAAAGTAAAGAAAGAGAAAACGACAAGCGATTCAGTGATAGATAGTACCCCAAAGAGTTCTACCAATCTTTGATTCGTGATGATGGCTTGAATAGGCTCCTTGCAATATGATCTGAGCCAGATGATGTTGATGTTGAGAGAGAGAGAGCATGACCTAGGGCAGCTCGAACCGCTATAGCCTCCGCCATGATCACCGAGGAGACGTGATCCTAGTGAACACATCCCCGGTTGAGTTCTTCTCCTGCTTGATTCGTGAAGATCCACGCCAAGTCCGCCTCTTTGGAGTCTTTGTTCCAAGCCAAGATCCATGACTCGTTTATTTTTATTTTCTTTTAACCATGACTCGTTTATTTTTTTATTCCTTTTAGTATTTTCGAACTTACATGATATATTTTTCCTTTTAATAGCTATTGTTATGCACGAACACAAATCAATTTTTTTTAAAGCAAATAACTAGTTGAATCAAGGGGAAATTTCATGTTTACCACTTTCATAGTACCACTTTTCATCTTTACCACTACTAAATGGACATTTTCAAAAATATCTTCTTCATTAAGTGGCAAAAGACTTTTATACCCTTATTATCTATATATATAATAAATTATTATTTAAATAAATAAAAATAATAATAAAAAGTTTATGTTTTCGAATTATACTTTTCAAATTCGAACTTTTTTTATAAATTTTCTTTTTTGAATTTTGTTTTTCGAAATTTTATTTTTTATTTTTTTTGAACATTTCTTTTTGAAAATCGAAAAATTATGTTTGAAACTATTTTTAATTTTTTTTTTTATATTTTTAAAGTATTTATTTATATATTTATTAGAATCCTAAATTTCACATTCCAAGAACCCTACCTCGCCCCTCAACTTTAAACCCTAAGTCTAGATTAGTTAACCTTAAGAGTATAAATGTTTTTTACCATTTATTAAAAGTGAGGATAAAAGTGATTAGTGTAAACATGAAAAGTGGTACTATGAATGTGGTATTTATAAATACATATACTAAACTTAATTTAGAATAATTTAAGTACATCATAATAAAATAAAATAAGATATATATTACATAACATTAAAATAAAGATCACACAATATAAAAACATGAAATTTATATCATCCTTTGCTATATAATATTGTAATATTGTGTGTTGTGTAATATATTAAATATATGTTTTATATGTATTTGTGAAGTTTTTATCATTATTAGTAACTTTTGTTAATGTCGAGGACTATAATGCAAGTAGATAAATTTTTAAGAATTTTTTTGAGGATTCATGGTTGGAGTAACCACCCGCTCAAATCTTCATTTTGAAGTCGGAGATGCTCTAAGTTCAAATAGCATGTTATGTTTTAGAATTGACGTATTTCGCTTTAAATCCATGAGATTAAAGTGAAAAAATTGATGAAATCGTTAAAAACCGCATGCGTGCTTACAAATTTAAGGTTGAAGATGAGGGCATATCCATCTTTTTATCCTTATTAACCCCAAAAGGTGAAACATATACTAATATTGTTTCCTTCCTTCGGACCTAAGACCTATGCTAGTATAAGGAAGTTTGCCACCACTGAACCACGTAAATTTTCTTGTCATCTCTTACATAAACTACATGTTATACATGAATTTATTTTAAAAATAAAAATAAATTCAAAACTAATCTCTAATTAATTTTTGATTTTTTCATTCTGCTCTAGGTCCAACCCGAGCATAGAGCTCAGCCTAGTTTTGAAACTACGAGAAATACTGGTTGGTTTGAAATCACCTTGATAACCCTGACTAGAAAAAGAATTCTCAATATTTCTATAGGATCACATTTATAAACTTGTATTTGTTAAACATGAGAATGATCTTATTTTCGTTGGAAAGTCGGAATAAAACAACTTGATTAGTTATAATTGTTTTTGAATTTGACTTATAGAAAATCAATATTAAATTATATTAAATTTTTTTAATATGAATTTTTATCTTGATATGCCTTTTTATTTATATATGTATTATGTTAATTTTTTCCTTTTCCTACTTTTTTAAAAAAAAATCTTTATTTATACTGATTTCCTTTTCGACTTGCGATCAGGGTTTAAAACTTTTTTTTTTTTCAGGGCTCTTAGTTTAAGAACTTTTTATGAAAATGCATATTCCATCTTCAGCAACGATACTGCCACAAGCTTCACAAACAATAGCATTCTCTTACCACGTGTTCATTAATTTGTAACACATAGATGATGAATTCACATAGTCAACGAATAATCGTCTTCCTAATAAAGTTTATTAATGTTTGTTTAAGGTTTCTTCAAAGTGCGAAGTGGGTTTGTTTTAACTAAGCTACGCTAAACTGGATTGTACTGTAGTAATTAAAATGTTAGCAGTTGAATTTTCTAGGTGTGCAAGAAGTAAACTTATAAGTTATAACCCTTGTTTCATATCGCTTAAACAAATTAAATAAGACAATCCAAGTGGATTCATAACGTCAATGCAAAGTTATTAACTTGGAATACTTCTTTTTGGCCCTTCCATTATTTAAAACAAATTCTGGTTAGGTATTATTATTGATGTATTAGCCTGTCAAGTAAATGATATTCTTTACTTTAAATAAACAGTGAAAATAAAAAGATAACATCTACTATAATAGTCTTAAATTTACTGGGATCTGAAGTTAAGTATATAGAAACTAACATCAAGAAGTCTCTTTACTTTCATTGCAAAAAATTGCTTGGTGGATCTAGATGTCGTATGTGGCAAGTTCTGTTTAAAACCATTAAAACAGATTCACATATTACAAAGTCTTTCAGATTGGTAAATCAGTAACAAATCAGAAATAGTAATCACAAAACATATTTAACATTTTAACTATACGTATTAGATTGTATTAGTATAGACAATAAAAATACTAATATTCAATCACTACATCAAAAACGTAAATCCATAACTAGATTGATATACACAGGAACAGATTAACACATAAAACTAATATTGCAAGGCTTGTTTCTTAAGCAAATGATATTCCTCCAATGATTTTGTTATAAGATCAGAAAGCATTAATGTTTCTTTTAACACAAACATCCATTTCCTAAACGTTCCGTTGAGTAGCAAAGAAATACTTATCTTGTTATAGCACAAGTAAGAGAATATCAGAGAATCCTATCACTTAGATTCTAAAGCTTGTACGGCTTAATAACTTGACATGTAGCATAAAGGTTAAATCAAATGACATAATATCCCATAAGATTCTTCCAAATACTATCGTGAGTATTTGATTATAAGTTCATTGTGGATAAATTTTATGTCAGAATTATCTTTTAATGAGCAACTGATATCAGAATTATCTATGTAGACAAGGTATCTTCTTCTTCTTCTTTTTGTGTGTAGGCCAGGTATGTCAATGAAAAGAAATTAAATTTGAATTGAGTTATATAATTGAAATATCTGCCAGATGTAACTTTGCAAATATCTAAGATACTTTATTTAAGAAACACTGAAATTGATCACGTATGATGCATTTTAAATTCAAATAAGACTTCTCGAAAATGCTATTATAAAATATAGATAAAGTCTCCATCTAACTAATACGAATTAATGGTGGTGAGAAATAAACAAGACTCAGGAGAGGTGTTTGTCCAATAGAAAGACGGATTAAGATGTGATTAAGATAATTAATTAGTAGATTTTAAATTGGTAAGTAGCTTTCATGGGGTTTGCTTATACGCAATTAGGTGGCTGAAAATGGTCTTTAGATGGAGATGAGAAGAATGCAAAATTAGCTGACTTTTCGACCAAGATTCTGACTAGTCATTTAACGAAATATAGCAGTAACCCTTATTATTGGCGAACATATAAAAAAAGAAGCTATATCCCCAAACCAATCCTGAGTTAAGCCCACCATATAACGTGGGTTGTTTCTACAGCCCAATAATTAAGTAAGTTCCAGGTTTGTTCTCTAGCCTCGTCTAAATATTTTAAAGACATAGGATCGTGACTGTATTAACTATTAAGAAGTGGCTTGAAGGATGACACTCGACGTTTCCAAAGACTCAAAGCGATACCGTCACACCAAACTATGCTTTAAGAAGCCTTATAGCTCAATGATGTGAATCCAATGACATCAAACCTGTAATCCTCGTCTCGAGGATTTTACCCTCGTCTCGAAAATATTGCTTTCCACCTTCACAATACTCACAATACTTCCTTTATGTTCAATACTTGTTTTATTCAAAAGAACTAATTTTCTTGCAAAAAAACTTACTTCAAACGAAAACCCGGATAAAATGAACCATAGTCATAAATAATTAAGGAAAAGTTTTAGAAATGAAATCTCAAATGTGTGGCACCATCCATGATTCATACTTTTATAAAAAGATGGGTGAGTAATGGAAATTACTCAGTAAGAATAAGTTCAAAGAACCTACGAACTCATCACATGACAAGCAAGAAAACAAGCACAACTATAACTGATATCACCTAGCATACAACATTCAACCTAGATCTCTAGGACTATTTGTTCTTGACATGTTAGCTCAACTGGCACTATCCACCATGTGTCTCCTGCGTAACTACCCGGTCGTGGCCCATTAGCCCCTCCGGAACTGTCCACCATCCAGTACAATAGTCACTTATGCCCAGACTCGGTGTCACTTCATCATACATCACATCATCCCTATCGTTCTTCAACACAAGTCATTATTCCAATCATTATCATCACACAACTCATAACCACCATAATCATTCTCATTCACACGTACCATTTAACAACCTAACATCATCTCGGTGTTTTCCAACACACCAACAACTAAATCTAACAGTTCATCTCATAAACACAATCATCAACAATATCTAAACAACATTAACAAAGGACCCACAATTCGGTATTCACCTGGAAAGTAGATCTCGAGAAAAAAGTAAATCTAAAACATAGATCTGAAAGTGAAAAGCAAACATCACACAAAACAACCATGAAAAGCAAACCTCGACGGATGGCACGAGGAAAAAGAGAGAGAGAGAGAGAGAGAGAGAGAGAGAGAGAGAGAGAGAGAGAGAGAGAGAGAGAGAGAGAGAGTGCAAGTAAATTTTTTGTGTGCAATAAACTTTTATCATAGTCTAATATCTTTCGGTGGTGCAAGACGGGCATTCACCATTGCCTGGGGTGGGGACATGGGGTGACACAGCCGCAGTATGTGTCAATGGAGATTATGAAGCCTCCTCAATGAAGAAATGATTTTCCTTACAACTAAAATATTTTGTTATGATTGTCAAAGTTCTAAGCCCAACTTCATTTCTTTTAACGGACAAACGATCCTGCTCAGAAGAAGACGCTTTTTGTTTTCAAGTTTCTACCACTCATGATCGGCTACTTTGCATTGTTTATCCCATTAGGATTATCTATCTACTGGTTGGTTTCCCTCACCTTGAAACTTTCATCTAGCCATTTTGTTCATGTTCCTGATCTACACATGTGTAAATTGACCATAAGACAGATTATTCCTCTATTTAAGATGTGTACGCGAACAAACATGAAAGATAGTTGGCTTCATGCTCAGAATGTATATACGCAGCTAGTTGTTGAATTGCATATTTTAAACGCTGCGTTTGAATTCAAATTTATTTTAGGTTTACAAACAATGTACTTAGCACTGCCCAACAAGTATGGCTGTGTAAATTAGGCGGTGCAACGCCTGCAGTAAGTGAAAACGCAACGTGACGATGCTTATATTTTCTTACAAGTACGTCAAACAAATGATGTTTATATTGAATTACAACAGATTTAGAAAATTAAAAGAACAAGAGAGGCGCAAAAGTAGAACAAAGAAGTTGCGAAAGATACAGTCGAACTGCTAGAATCTCAGTCTGAATCAGAAGAAGGGTCGGATGATGAGGTATAATTTTCATGAAACTGCAACTTATTAGTGAAGATTTGAGCAAACAAGCACATGGTTTGGTTAAATGATTGAGTACGTTGATAATTACTTATTGATGGAACATGAAGAAGAGATTCGAGAAGGAGCGTTGGCTTCGAGCACAAGCAAGCCAGTTCCTGAAATTGGAAACGCACTGTATATAACAAGTAGAACTGCAGTAGTTGATCATAGTAAATTGATTGTGTTTCTTATGTGATTCGTCTTATCACAAATGTTATTAACAACGTAAATGTCCGTACTATTGTGACTTCCAAAATGGTGTAAGCATATCTTTGTTGTAAAATTGTGAATTTGATAGATGCATGTTTTTCTAATGTATAAACGGCTTATACAATTTTTTATATAGGGAATCTAAACAAATTTAGGCAATATTAAACATCTAATATACCTGAATGTGTGTAACCACTAATTATTGTAAGCTAAGCACCGTTTAGTGACTTTAGTCAAACTGGGAAATGGAAAATCTAGTTGTAGTAGCTTGCTTTATCGTTTTTGTTGAAGCCCAAATCCGGTAACGTCAACAAATATGATAAATGGTCAAACAAGGATTAGAATTAACCCATGTAAGATACAGAGCTCCGAGAATCTTATTAATGAAGTTGTATCTAGCGATGGCAAAGAGATAAAAGGTGGTTTTGTGTTATAGTTGCACCTTGTGAAAAGTTGCCTACGTACACTCGTAAGAGAAAGCTAGTTCATCACACGGTAGTTTCAAGGGTATTTTCATATCTTGAAGTTGAGATTAGGATTGATACCAGATCAGAGTGGGGGAGCATATGGATGGTGAGATATGAAATCATAGTTCTTTGAGATGATAGTTTTGGTTGTCGTCGTCGGAGTGAGGTCGTCGGGAAGGGATGCTCGGTTCATCGGTGACGGAGTCGTCGGAGAAGATGCCCGGGTCGTCAGTGAAGATGGTGCCGGTTCGGCGTTGCTGGTTCGGCTATGACAGTGCCAGTTCGGCGTTGACGGTGACGGCGTTTGACGGTGCGGTGTTCGATGATGACGGTGCAGCGTTTGAAGGTGATGGTGCGGCGTTGACGGTGGGGCGCTCGACGGTGATGGTGCGACGTTTGACGGTGACAGTGCGGTGTTTAACGGTGACGGTGCGGCATTCGACGGTGACGGTGCGGCGTTTGACGGTGATGGTGCGGTGTTGACGGTTCCAATTACACATCAGCGTCGGCGTGTCGTCATCAGACGGATGGCTTTCTAGATTTTCCAAAGAGACTTTTCTCTAAAACCTTTATTTGTTTCTCTCTCTTGTTTTCTACATAAATAGAAAAGTGAATGGATCTCTCTTTGTGAAGATGTGAGAGTTATATTTATAGTGAAAATAGCTTGGTCACCAACTAACTTGGTCACCAATTTTTCATTTTTGGCCAGACTTATTTCTTTTGTTTATTGGGCCAATTCAGATTTGCGAAGAGATAAGTGCGGGTTGCAAACCTACCCCAACAGTTTTCGGAGCATTAGCAAGCAGTTCTGCAAAAGTTTAGGATTAACGAGGCCAACAAAGGTTCGCACGACTCTCGAAGTTGCACAAGCAGACAAAGACCTCTCTTGCTTTGTCGTTTATCCTTTTGTTGTGTTTGTCAAAGAACCCCGTTACTAACATGAACATGTAAAACTTGTCAGTCTTAGCCTTATTGCCCCTGTACTCAGAAGAAGAAAAATGGCATATGACTCGTGACTCACAAGTCACACAAAGCATGAATAGTAACATTTGTTATAGGTTAGAAATTCAGAGAACATTTTTATTTTTATTAAATAAAATATATGGCCTCTATGAACTCCATACTATCAATTTTGTTATCGAGTCTGGAGTCAAGTCTGTTTTGTTTAGACTTAAGAGAGTTTCGTCCCATTTCAGCAAGTTTCAAATTTCTGTATTATTTTAGAGCTAAACTAACACACCTTTTCTAGTTACCTTAACTAAATTGTAACTGTATTGTGTATATATATGGTTATATTTACAGATTATATGTTTCTACAATAATATATCAAATTACAATATTACTACAGTCTACAAATACTACCCTATGTTGTATTCGTATTATAAGTGTAAAGATGATATAACTCTGGTTCAACTTAATACTTCTCTGTTCCAAAAAAACACATGCTAAAAGCTTTGCCTTTTTTTTTTTTTTTGTGACACTGCTAAAAGCTTTGCCTAGAGCAACTCCATTGGGGAGTACTTAGTCCAAGAGGTCTTTAAAAACAGAATAAAAATAAATGAGAAAGCCTGAATTAATGAAGTACCGCTCTCTAAATTGGGCTTTCTAGATTCGGTAAGGAGCCCTAACGTGGCACCTTCTCGTTGGACCGCGCTGTCTCTCTCCTTCCTCGCGAGAAAACCGAAGAGAAGAGTTTGTTTCTCGACTTCTCCGTCTTCGACTTCTCCGTCTTCTCTCTGGGCGAGCTCCGCGACGTCTCCGCCGGCGTCTCTGAATCGACTAGTGTCGTGTCTCTCTCGGCGTCCCTATCTCGAACACGGTCGTCTCTCTCTCAACCTCGACGTCTCTGTCTCGATTTCTCAATCTTCTCTCTCTCGGTGACTTTCATCCTCGACTTCTCCGTCTTCTCTCTCTGTCGAACCTCGTCGACTCTCTCTCGAACCTCGTCGTCTCTGTCTCAACCTCTCCATCTTCGCTCTATCGGTGACTTTCATTCTCGACTTCTCCGTCTTCTCTCTCTCTCTCTCTCTCGAATCTCGTCGACTCTCTCTCGAACCTCGTCTGGAATCTCGTCTCCATCTCCTTATCGGTAAGAAAGCATTCATTTTCTGATCTTTATGTTACTGCTGTCTCGATTTTGTTTCTGCGGTTTGGTTTATCTCCCATTCTCTGTTCGTGATTCATCTGTTTTTTCTTCTTCTTCCACAGGTTATGAAGTTCAGAAGACAGAAGCTTCAAAAGAAGGCACCACTGAGGGAAGGAGTCAGACCGGATTGAAGATGAAGAAGAAACAAGATAAGTCAGAACATCCTTGTCTTTTAAAATTGATGTCGTTGGTGATTGTTTGATAATATTGAGGACGGTGAAAACTGTTAGATTACTAGTACATTGTTTCTGGAAATCGAAATGCTTAAGTTTAATTTTTCCTATGTTTTATATAAGTTAGCGATGGTGGGAATGATTGTTTGTGGAATCGAATTGTGCTTTCTTTGTTGTTTTTGTTTTCTGTTTTTTTTTCGTTTATCTGATTATAGAGAGAAAGATTTTAATTATTCTTTGTTTGTTGTTTGTGTGTTAGGGTTGAGGATGTCCGTGGAAGAAAGGCAACGGGGAGGACTTAAAGCATGATCACATCAAAGCTTCTGTCTATCATTTCACAGCTGAGAAGAGGTAAATTGTATTTCCTGTCTAAGTAGATTTAGCTGTAAGTGGTTGGGAATTAAATGATCTTTTAGGCTTCGTGGTAAATTTAGGCTGCTTGGTAGATTTAGATGAACTCTTGTCATTAAAACTTGAACAACCTAAAATTAACTCTTGCCATTTAAAACATCTTCAATTTCAAACTTTAAACTTTCCATCAAAAATTCTCTCGAACCTCGTCTGGAATCTCGTCTCCATCTCCTTATCGGTAAGAAAGCATTCATTTTCTGATCTTTATGTTACTGCTGTCTCGATTTTGTTTCTGCGGTTTGGTTTATCTCCCATTCTCTGTTCGTGATTCATCTGTTTTTTCTTCTTCTTCCACAGGTTATGAAGTTCAGAAGACAGAAGCTTCAAAAGAAGGCACCACTGAGGGAAGGAGTCAGACCGGATTGAAGATGAAGAAGAAACAAGATAAGTCAGAACATCCTTGTCTTTTAAAATTGATGTCGTTGGTGATTGTTTGATAATATTGAGGACGGTGAAAACTGTTAGATTACTAGTACATTGTTTCTGGAAATCGAAATGCTTAAGTTTAATTTTTCCTATGTTTTATATAAGTTAGCGATGGTGGGAATGATTGTTTGTGGAATCGAATTGTGCTTTCTTTGTTGTTTTTGTTTTCTGTTTTTTTTTCGTTTATCTGATTATAGAGAGAAAGATTTTAATTATTCTTTGTTTGTTGTTTGTGTGTTAGGGTTGAGGATGTCCGTGGAAGAAAGGCAACGGGGAGGACTTAAAGCATGATCACATCAAAGCTTCTGTCTATCATTTCACAGCTGAGAAGAGGTAAATTGTATTTCCTGTCTAAGTAGATTTAGCTGTAAGTGGTTGGGAATTAAATGATCTTTTAGGCTTCGTGGTAAATTTAGGCTGCTTGGTAGATTTAGATGAACTCTTGTCATTAAAACTTGAACAACCTAAAATTAACTCTTGCCATTTAAAACATCTTCAATTTCAAACTTTAAACTTTCCATCAAAAATTGTCATTAAAACTTGACATTAAAGCTTCAACAACAAACCAACTTTAACTTATATAAACTATGATTCCAAATCTATTTCCTTCTCCAAAACTTTTATTTTCTCCAAAACAATTTCTTTCTATTCTGTTCTTTCTTTTATGCTTTCAAAAGCTCTGTTCCAAAACTCGTATGGATCCTTATATTCAACAATGTAGCTTTCAAAACCTCTTGAACAGTCAACAACCCAACAGTCAGTGGAATGAGTCTGTTGAGTCTGTCTCTGCGTCTGTCCCTCGTGAGCCTTATCAGTCTTTCCCTCGTGAGTCTTATCAGTCTGTCCCTCCTGAGTCTGTCTCTGCGTCTGATGCCTCTGTTCCCAATGGCAATGATGGTGGCAATGAAAACGCAAAGACTGTGACTCCTGAACGTAAAGAGAGGCGTAAGTGGTCACCAACAGAAGATGGTGTGCTGATAAGTTCTTGGTTGAACACTTCCAAGGATGCATTGGTGGGGAATGAGCAGAAGGCAAGTGCATTTTGGAAACGAATTGCGGCTTACTATGCTGCGAGTCCCAAGCTAGCTGGTGTGAAGCCGAGAGCGTACAACAACTGTAAATCTAGGTGGGGGAAGATCAATGAAGCCGTGTGTAAGTTTGTTGGGTGCTTTGAAGCTGCAACGAAACAAAGATCGAGTGGACAGAACGAGGATGATGTCTTGAAGATGGCTCACGAGATTTACTTTAATGATCACAAGCAGAAGTTCACAATGGAGCATGCATGGTTAGAACTTCGATACGATCAGAAATGGCTCGGAGCTTCTACTACTTAAGATAAAGTCAAGTCTAAAAGAAGGAAGGTGGATTCCCAGACGGCACAATCATCATCCTCTGTGCAAGATGGGCATGGAGAGGAAGCGATGACTCGGCCAGTTGGGGTTAAAGCAGCAAAGGGAAAAGGAAAAAAACCAGTGAGGAAGCAAGCTACTTTGGAAGAGGAAGAGAAGGAGAGGAAGGAATTAAAGAACATATGGGAGATTAAGCAAGCCAATTTTGCTAACAAGCAAACTCTTAACAAGCAAAAGTTGCTAGATAGCCTCATTACCAAGACTGAACCTTTAACTGAACTTGAAAGCGCCTTAAAAATCAAGCTTATTACAGAGTTTTTAGTTTGAGTCTTATGCTATTTGTGTGTTTATTCTGCTCTCGTGTTTATGCTTATCTCAATTTGCTGTTATGCTTATCTCAATTTATGTATGTTTATGCTTTTGTGTCTATGCGTGTTTGCTTTTGTGACATATTAATGAAATTGTGTGTTTGTGTTCTGTTGCTCTCGTGTTTATGCTTTTGTCTCTTTATGCTTTTGTGTCTTTATGCGTGTATGCTTTTGTGTCTTTATGCGTTCTGTTGCTCTCGTGTTTGTGCAGGTGACATTGACAGAAGAAGAAGACACAAGCATGTGGAGCATGTGGAGCATCTCTTTTCTAACGTGATGTCAGCGCATGTGGAGCATGTCCTTTCTAACGTGATGTCTAGCTGGAGAATCAGAGCATGTGGAGCATGTCACATAAACAAGAGAATCATAGTCTTTTGTTCCCTTTATAAGTTGCACCTCTCCTCTCCTTTCCATTGAATGTACTAGAACAAAGACCGAAGCTATTTTTCTTAATTCCTTTGCTTATCTTTTCGAGTTTACAAAACAAAGATCGAGTGTACAAAACAAATATCGAGTGTACATTTGTAAACA
This sequence comes from Brassica napus, assembly GCF_020379485.1. Classification (NCBI taxonomy): domain Eukaryota; kingdom Viridiplantae; phylum Streptophyta; class Magnoliopsida; order Brassicales; family Brassicaceae; genus Brassica; species Brassica napus. The sequence goes on from NC_063447.1 coordinate 17,269,350, forward strand.
TTCCTTTTCTTTCTCCTCTACCAAAAAAAAAAAAAATCATTTCCTATATTTTTTCTTAATTTTCTTCTAAATGGCTTTTTCTTCTAATAATAATTATGAAAATATGGGCGACGAGCGATTGGATGAAATTTTCGATCAAAAGTTTGAAAAAATTATCAAACGTTATGAAGATCGTCTACAAACATCAACGCCAAAAAACCAACGAGCATACATTGAAAGAAACCGAGAACAAGGACACATGCAGTTATGGAACGATTATTTTAGTGAAGATGCAACATATCCTTCGCACATGTTTCGACGCCGTTTTCGAATGAACAAGCCTTTGTTCATGCGTATTGTTGATCGACTCTCGGCTGAAATCCCATACTTTCAACAAAGAAGAGATGCTACTGGAAGACTCGGTCTCTCTCCATTACAAAAAGCAACGGCAGCAATTCGCATGATGGCATATGGTTGCACAGCTGATGCCATCGACGAGTACCTCCGACTTGCTGAATCTACCGCGCTTTTATGCTTAGAACATTTTGTTGAAGGAAACATTAATTTATTTGGAGATGAGTATCTACGAAGACCCACTCCAGAAGATCTTCAACGACTGCTTGATATTGGAGAGATATGCGGATTTCCCGGCATGATAGGAAGCATCGATTGTATGCATTGGGAGTGGAAGAATTGTCCGACCGCATGGAAAGGTCAATACACACGTGGATCAGGAAAACCAACAATTGTTCTAGAAGCTGTAGCTTCACAAGATCTCTGGATATGTCATGCGTTTTTCGGACCTCCAGGTACATTAAATGATATCAATGTTCTTGATCGATCACCGGTTTTTGATGATATATTACAAGGCCGAGCTCCAAAAGTTAAGTACGTTGTCAACGGACACAACTACCGGTTGCCTTACTATCTCACAGATGGTATTTATCCAAATTGGGCTACATTTATCCAATCTATTCGAGATCCGCAAGGTCAGAAAGAATCTTTATTTGCTACACAACAAGAACATGTTCGTAAAGATGTCGAGCGTGCTTTTGGAGTTTTGCAAGCTCGATTTGCCATTGTCAAAAATCCAGCTTTTTTGTGGGATAAAATAAAAATTGGAAAGATAATGAGAGCTTGTATCATTCTACATAATATGATCGTAGAAGACGAACGAGATGGGTACACTCAGTTTGATGTATCAATTTTCCAACAACCGGAATCAAACCGAAGTGCACAAGTCGATTTCAGCTATTCAGATCAGATGCCTACAAATCTCGGGAATGTTATGGGCATGATGACCATTCGGAATGAAGTCCGTGATAACCAAATTCATCAAAGATTGAAGGCTGATTTGGTTGAGAATATATGGCAAAAATTTGGAACACATCAAGATTTCAACTAATCGGTTTTTTTCACGTTTACCATTTGTATGAGTATTTTAATATGTTTTTTTGTCATTTTTATTATAAGTTTTATGTATGTTTTAATTCTAAATCATTTTAATAAAAAATAAAAAATTTAAGAACCTCAATGGGATCCTACCAATGGAGAAGAAAAAATTACATAGGTTAACAAGAGTACTTAACCTTTCAAATCACAAAATTAAATATTAATTTAATGTTAAGTATCCCTTAGAGCATCATTAACGCCATCTCTTAGCGGTGTGTCTTAGGGTAATTAATGATAAAAAAAAGGAAAAACGCATTAAACCGAAAGCACGTCTCCTAATTTGGAGCTGGAAGGGATGGTTCCAAAGTGTGACGTGGCACAACGCTATTGGCTAGAGGAAAGCTGGAGGAGAATTATTTTCTTTCTTTCTCTCCGTTCTCTTTTCGTTTCGTCTCCTCTGGCGATAAAAACGGTGATTTCTCCCTGTGGCTTTGGTCGACGTCTCAATGGGTGTCTCTGGTCGACGATGGAAAACGGCGAGCTCTCAATCGGTGGCTATCCTCGGTGAAGGAAACGGTGATTTCTCTCCCGTGGTGGCTATCTCAGACGAGGGAGAGTCGGCGATTGTTTCTCAAGGGAATCGAAAGGTAAAGCGTGTCTTTGATTCTCTCCTCTATGCATGCCTTTGATTGATTCAACTATGCATGTCTTTGATTGAGCCGGTTCTTGTTCGTGAACTGTTAAAAATTGAAAAACCAAATTTTTTTTTGGTTTCTGTCTTTGTGTGAGCATGATTGTGGATCGTATCAAGGTACAACAAAGGCCTATGACTGTTCAGACAGGTAAAACTTTTATCTTTACTCTGATCTTGTTGATTAAAGCGTTGTCTGTATTCGTTGGTTGTTTGCGGTTGATTATGTTGTTATTGATTCTTGTTTGTATTCGTTGGTGGTATTGAATCGTCGGTAATATGGATGGTGTAGTGTGATGATCGCGTTATGTTAAGCTAATACTTTGTCAACAATGGTTTGATAGATATGGATTGTTTGAATAAAACCTTTCTCTTTCCTATGTTTGAATAAAAACTCTGTTTGCGTTAGGTAATGGTTCTGTTAAGATAATAAATAGAAGTTATGGTTTGATAGATATGGATGGTTTGATGATAATAAATTGTGTTAGGTTATGGTTGTGTTTAATGTTTTAGATATATGTCCACTCAGATAGAAAGCAAATGTTGGTTTGTGATCAATGCATTGCTACCTTCTTCGGTGTATAAAAAAAATGTTTCCTTCTCATCTGTCCTCTATCCGTGTTCTTCTCTTCTCACTTCTTCATCATTGTGCTTTTCTTTTCTCTCTTATTTGAGCATCCTGTCGAGATGGATTCTAATCCATTTATGCAGAGTTCAAACTTTGTTGAGCTACTTAGCCAACAAAGTATTTCATTTGCTAACTATGAAGATAGTACACTATCTTCATCTCGAGTTCCTCCTCTACGCACCGATGATGTCGGGAACGATGTTGGCGAACGTCGGGAACGAAGAAAATGGACACCGACTGATGATGTTGTATTGATCAGCTCGTGGCTTAACACGAGTAAGGATCCAGTGGTTGGTAACGAGCAAAAATCAGGCGCCTTCTGGAAGAGAGTCGCAGCTTACTTTGAGGCAAGTCCGAAGCTTGCTGGCTGCGAGCAGAGAGAGCCCAGCCACTGTAAGCAAAGGTGGCACAAGATTAACGACTTGGTGAGCAAGTTCTGTGGGTGTTATGAAGCCGCAACGAGAGAGAAGGCTAGCGGATGCAATGAGAATGATGTCCTGAAGCGAGCCCATGAAATTTTCTACAATAACCACAAGAAGAAATTCACCCTTGAGCATGCCTGGAAGGAGTTAAGGAACGATCAGAAGTGGTGTGACCTTGCCACTGCCAAAACTGATGGAAGCTCTAAGAAGAGGAAGTGTGATGATGGTGCAGATTCATCAAGCTCGCAAGCTACTGGATCCAAGCGCCCAGCGGGTGTGAAGGCTGCAAAGGCCGGTGGTAAGAAGACTATGGCAGAGGAGACTGTGCATGCTGAGTTTCAGAGAATGTGTGACATTAAATAGCAAGACTTGGTAGTGAAAGAGAAAGGCTTGGTAGTGAAAGAGAAGGTCTCGAAGATGAGTCTACTTGACTCTCTTATTGCCAAAAAAGAACCTCTAGGCGACTATGAAGAAGCCCTCAAGAAGAAGCTCATCAGTGACTTGATATATAACTAGAAGTCTAGCATTTTTACTCTGTTGCTTAATGTGTTAGTCTATGTTCTTGTCTTTGGTAACTCTCTGTTTCTTGTTTCTTGTCTCGGTTGGTCTTGTAACTCTATGTCTTTAAACGCTTAATGTTAGAGTTTGCTTTGTGTTTCCTGTCTTTGAATAATGTTCTCACGATTTCTATTTTACACTTACCTTTCAGGAACGATCAGAAGGAGCAAACAGAGTTGTCGTCTTGTGTCACGGAGTGAAAGAGTTGTGGAGCAAACATAGTTGTCGTCTTGTGTCACGGGGTCTCGTTCATGCATGAGTCTTGTTTATTTTTTTCACGCTGCTTCTGTAATCATGTTGTAGTATTGTTGTACAGCAGGTGTCACGGGAAGAAGTTTGTGTCACTGGATTTTTTTTAATGGTTTGACGTTTGTGTTTGTGTTTCTATATAAAGTCTCCTTCCGTGTTTGTGTTTCTATATAAAGTCTCCTTATGTGTTTGTGTTTACTCATTCTCTCTTACTGAGAACGATCATTTCTCTATCGCAATCTCTCTTTTTTTTAAACACCAATTTGAGCGTTTGATCACAAACTCAATCTCTCCTTTCTTTTCCTTTTTTAAACACCAATTTGAGCGTTTGATCACAAACTCAATCTCTCCTTTCTTTTCCTTTTTTTAAACACCAATTTGAGCGTTTGATCACAAACTCAATCCCTCATCCTCATAAAAACAAAGATCATTTGTTTTTTTTTAACTTCCCAAAAATGGCATCCTCTTCTCATAATACCTTTGATGGATCAAATAATGATAATTTTGATCAATATTTCGATCAACAATTTGATCAATATTTCGATCAAATTGTTGATCAAACGTTTGACAATTTATCAATTCATAATGGTGTTCAAGAAGAAAAGAGGAAAAAAAGAAAAAAACGAGTTTATATCGAGCGAAATCGTGAAGAAGGCGACGTGCGTTTATGGAATGATTATTTCAGTGAAACTCCAACCTACCCTCACAATCTATTCCGACGACGATTTAGAATGAACAAGTCACTGTTCACGCGTATTGTTGATCGACTCTCCAATGAAGTTCAATTCTTTCGAGAAAATAGAGATGCTCTTGGAAGACAGAGTCTTTCTCCACTTCAAAAGTGTACGGCAGCCATTCGTGTCTTAGCCTATGGCAATGCGGCTGATGCGGTCGACGAATACCTCCGACTCGGTGAAACAACTACACGGTCATGTTTGGAAAATTTTGTGGAAGGAATAATAAATTTATTCGGCGATGAGTACCTCAGAAGACCAACACTGGCTGATCTTCAACGTCTACTTGATATTGGAGAGTATCAGGGATTTCCCGGGATGATAGGAAGCATCGACTGTATGCACTGGGAGTGGAAGAATTGTCCCACCGCTTGGAAAGGTCAATATTCACGTGGTTCGGGAAAACCCACAATCGTTTTAGAGGCGGTTGCTTCGTATGATCTATGGATATGGCATGCGTTTTTTGGACCTCCAGGTACCTTAAATGATATCAATGTTCTTGATCGCTCACCTGTTTTTGATGACATAATTAATGGTCAAGCTCCGCAAGTCACCTACACTGTAAATGGAAGAGAGTGTCATATGGCCTACTATCTCACCGATGGTATTTATCCGAGATGGGCAACTTTTATCCAATCCATTCCAATACCACAAGGTCCGAAAGCAGTTTTATTTGCACAACATCAAGAAGCTGCCCGAAAAGATGTCGAGCGGGCTTTTGGAGTCTTGCAAGCTCGCTTTGCCATTATTAAAAATCCCGCACTTTTTTGGGATAAAGTCAAAATTGGAAAGATTATGCGAGCATGTATCATCCTCCATAATATGATAGTGGAAGACGAACGAGATGGATACACTCAATTTGATGTTTCAGAGTTCCAACAAGCTGAGGACAACGGAAGTTCACATGTGGATCTCGCGTAATCTACAGATATCCCTACAAATATCGCCAATATGATGGGTGTTCGAACTAGAATTCGTGATAAACAAATGCATCAACAACTCAAACATGATTTGGTTGAACATATATGGCGAAAATATGGAAACAACAACTGAGCTCAAATATTTCTTTCAATTATCCTACTTTATTTTTAATCTATGTTTTAATGTTTTTATTTTTAAATATATTTTAAAATGTAATATTTTACTATGTTTTATGTACTAAATAATTTTTAAATAAAATAAAACAATGTTTAATAATTCTTTTTTTAAAGAATCCGTTAAGAGACTACTATTGCAACCCAAAAAAGAGAGTGTCTCTTAACAATGTCTCTTAACTAACAATTAATATTAAAAAAGTCATTAAGAGACCTTAAGTGGGTATATGAGTTAATGTTGCTCTTAGGGTTCTAATGAACGGAGTTGGTCTAACTACCACAAAAAACCAAAGACTATTTTCGTCACTCTATGACCATACACTCTCTCTATATATACACATAACATAAGCTCACATCTTTCGCCCAGCTGGTTCCTTGATTAAAGCAAAAATAAAAATCACAATGGTTAAAACCTCTCTTCCTCTCACCGGTTTCTTCTTCCTACTCCTCATCTCCTCCTCCTTCGCCGCTGACACCGGCCGGCTCTTTCTCACCGTCGTCAACCACTGTCCCTTCACCGTCTGGCCAGCCATTCAGCCCAACGCCGGTCACCCCGTCCTCGAGAAAGGTGGCTTCGCTCTCCCAACCAACACCCACCGCTCTTTCTCTCCACCAACCACCCACTGGTCCGGTCGCATCTGGGGTCGAACCGGCTGCTCCCACTACAACGGAAAATTCTCTTGCGTCACTGGAGACTGCGGAAACCGTCTCGAGTGCAACGGTCTCGGTGGCGCAACGCCGGCGTCTCTCGCTCAGTTCGACCTCCAGCACGGTGGACACAGAGACTTATCCTCCTACGGTGTCTCTCTCGTCGACGGTTTCAACGTTCCGATGACAGTTACTCCTCACGAAGGCCGTGGAGTTTGTCCCGTTGTTGGTTGTCGTGAAGACCTCTTGAGAACGTGTCCGGCTCATCTTCAGCTCCGGTCGGGACACGGTGGACATGTGGTGGCCTGTAAGAGTGGGTGTGAGGCGTTCCGTACGGATGAGTTGTGCTGTAGGAATCATTACAATAGTCCTCAGACATGTCGAGCTTCGAGCCATTCGCTGTTCTTTAAGCACGCGTGTCCTTCGACTATGACGTTTGCTCATGATAGTCCTTCGCTTATGCATGACTGTTCTTCTCCTAGAGAGCTCAAAGTCATCTTCTGCCACTAATGTGTCTTTCTTGTTCGGTTTATTCTGTATGGTTGTACTAGTGATATCGCACTAGTCTCTTATCTTTCTGGTTTGATTGGTTTAGTTTGTGATTTCCCGCGTCAGTTATGTCGTTGTTCAAAAACTATGTAGTCCAACTATGCGATTATGTATTATTATCTTTTAAATTGATTCTGCTTAGTTCTCTTCTTCATATTGCTAGAAAGGCATAGTTCCAGTTACAAAAATAAAAAGTTAAAGGACGTTAATTGTTTCATTCGAAGCATGCAGGTTAACACAGTGTCTTGTTCTTTCACCTTTTATTTGTGTTTGTCGGTAAAGTTTTTTCCTTTCACGAGTTTTCACGTATTTATTAACATTTATTTAATAATAAAATGTTAAACTATTCATCAACTATCTCGATTGCAAGTAAGATATTTTTTTAGCAGAAAAGAAAAAAACTTAGCAATAGATTTCAAAATCTGGAATGGCCACTTGGCCAGTAGCTATTTTGTACTGAGCGAGAAAAATTCCAATAAAGAAAACATTATTGTTGTACATCATAATAGCTCATGACACTACTTTAGTCATGAAGCAGGCTCGATGCCAAAAAGCTGCATTGGCACGTGAAAGATCCTTTCTCATGTCTTTCTTCTCCATTTTGAAAAATATGGGTATGAGGAAAGTGAATGGTGAATGATGGTCTAGAAACGTAAAAGTGAATGTGTAAAGAAGAATGACGCTACTAGATTGAAGTTATGGCATTTTGAGATAATTCCAAACTTAACCTCAAATGATGGTTTAGAAACGTAAAAGTGAATGTGCAAAGAAGAATGACGCTACTAGATTGAAGTTCAAACTTCAAATGCCTAACTTTGAAAACTATTTTACCTCACTCGAACTAAACGCAAAGACAAGAACTTTTGTTCACATTACATAAACATTTTATTGTACTCCATGTCCTAACCCGAACTTTTTTTTTTTTTTTTGTCAGCGATGTCCTAACTCGAATTAAACTCAAAGACAAACACTTTTGTTCACACTACATAAACATTTATTGAGTTCGATGTCCTGTTTTTTAAAAGGTATTTGAACATTTTTAGGTCATTTTCAGTGGTGCATCAAAACGAAGAAAAACATCAAAAAATGAGAGAAATCTATCTCCAATAGTATTTCATTTTAAAGAAAAACATGAATATATGAATACTGCTACAACATTTTGAGAGAATACTATTCACAAACTCATTTTGGTGTTAAACGTTTTTGTACAATGATCTTTTAATTTTGACAATTTTTATTCTTGACAAAAAAGACAATTTTTAGTTTATACATAAACAAAACATTGACATTAAACATAACTTTTAAAAATTTATATTCAATATGTATATACTGGTTAAACTTCTGAAAATATAATTACCAATAATTAGTTATTATGGTATAATTAAATATAAATTATTATTTAATAATTATAATATAAGTTAAAATAAGATAATATAGCAAACAATACCATTGAAATACATAACTAGTACAAATTTAAAGTACAAACAAACTTAGCACAACATTTAATAACTATTAACATAAAACAAATTTAATATAATATTGATTAAAATAATTTAATAATCAGGTAGGTCATTTCCAGTTCACAAGATCATTAAAATATTAATCGAATGAAGTAGATGCACGAAGAGTTCTTTGATCTTGTTGTTGTGTAACAATTTTCTGTAAAATCCGTGTTTGTTCAGCGTGAACATATTTACGAATATTTTAAATCTCGAATAGAAGCCAAATCTAGAAATAATTATATTTTTTTACGCAACAAGAAACATGCAGAAATGATGTAGAATATGTTTTTAAAGTTTTTCAAACACGTTTTGCTATTGTGAAAAGATATGTTTGTTTTTGAAAAAAAAATGTGATTCATGACATAATGTTTACTTGTGTAAATTTACACAACATGATAATTGAAGATGAACATGATCTTAGTGCCCCGGTTGTAGTTGGAAGAGAAGTTTCAACTCTGGATGTTAAAATAACTGAAGACGAAACTACTTGATTCCAAAAGTTTTTGAGTCGATTTAGATGAATCAAGGATAAAAAGCTCATTTATCTCTTTGAAATGAGTTGATTAATCATTTATGGGGAAAAATATTATTGTTAAAGTAATACCACTGCTTAAATAAAATCCTACTATTGCTTTCTATGTTGTTATAATTTTATTAATGTAATAAATATTTTATTTCTAAAAGTTTTTTTTTTTGCTAAAATATTTTTTTTCTAAAAGTTAAGAGTTTGGTTAATTTATAGAATTTAAAAAATTGAGTATAATCTAAAATCTTATCAAATAAAAAGTGTTATTAGCGATAAATGAAAATTTGAGAAATGAATATATTTAAATTGAGGGAGAAAATGAGAGGAACCATTGGAACAATTCTCAAATTCATTCTGAGAGAAAAAATAATTTACACCATCGGAGATGGTCTTACATGTACATTATATCCCTGAAATATACATGTTTTTACCTCTTTGATAAAATATTTTAGTCATTTTGAATTTTGTGTGATATAAATACATAAAACAAAAAAAAAATATTGTTATTCTAAGAAATTTTTCAATTTTATTTTCCAAGATTATTTATCACTAATATATAATTAATTAATTAACAAATTACCCCAATACTAAACATTGACAAAATAGTAACTGTGGATTTCAGAGCAGGTTGAGCAATGAGCACACCCGGTCGGATGGTTTTGAATGCGCACACACAGTAGTTTAGATAGTACATGACCGACGGATTAAATATTATGGTACAATTTAAATGCAGATTATACGAGAAAAATATATTACAAAATAATTACGGTTCGTCTAAAATAAAAGATTTAAAACAATATGTAATGATAACATATATAATGAAAAAATATAACCAATATTTTAATGGTGATATATATGATAAACAGTGTAACATTTATGTTGTATATTTATATTTTACAAATTAAAAAGAAAAACAGTAATACTAATATTATTGAAACAATTATTTTATTTAACCTATAAAAATATTTTTATATCTCTGAAAATTTGCAAAAGATATATACTTGTTTCCTCCTTCAAAATATCATACCACTAAATTTTAAAGCTGCAGAAGTTGTAAACAATATTTTTTAATCATCTTTTATTACATTCAATGACATGTTTAAAAATATATTTGAAAATTAATTTTCTCCTTTTATGAAAATTAACAAATTTCATACAACTATTTCCAATATAGTATTCTTTGAAAATTACAAATAGTTTTTACAAATAATTAAAATTGAACAACTTATAAGTAACATAATAATTATTTTTTCTTAAATATTATTTAATAATTTCAAATTAAAATATCAAAATTAATTGCAATGCAGGCATCCATATCTTGTAGTAAAGAAATGTGTACAAAGCTATTTACTTAATAATTTATGGTTAACTAAAATATCTTTTCATTTTAAAGAACTTTTGTTGAATATGCCTATGTTTTGAATACGGTATGTAATTCAACGTGCTCTTACTGGAGATTGTATAGTTCACATATTTAAAATTTTGTATAATAGTTAACCAAAAAATGAGTTTTCTTTTATTTTTTTTTACAAAAATGAATCTAGAAAAATGAATTTTATCTTGAATAGGTATGTTTCCTTGTAAACAGTGCTAAAAAGGTTCAAGTTCCTTTTTAAAGGTTCTAGTTTCATATTTCAGTTTCCTTTCTAAGTTTACTCTTTTGAACTCAATATAGCTGTACATATATTCTTTTTAAAGTGATCAATAAATTTAACATTTCATCAGAAAAAAAAACAGTGCTAAAAAGAAAGAAAGATGAATGGAGACAATTATCTGGTCCTGCAGAGTAGAATATGCAGACAGTCTGAACATTCACTAAGTATCCACTAATCACGTGTATTTAATTTTAGGTTCAAGTATCATACTGGGCTTGGTTCATGAGCACACTATGGTCAAAGAATAGAATTGATAAGGCCTTTGACATCAGTTGATAAAGCCCAAAAGATAAAAAGAATCGATCGTGTCATTTTAAGATAATGTTGTAACAACATTTGGTCATGCCAATTTTCAAACAGATAAACAACACTAGGTTTTTTTTTTTTTTTTGAAACACAAACAACACTAGGTTAAAACCCGTGTTTTACGTGGAATAAGATTTTTTTTTTTGGTGATAAACCCTATCGGATGATCCGATCGGCCGGGAGGAACGCACTTAGTGCTATATAGTGGACTAGCCCGAAAGCGTACCACACTGCCTGATCCGAGTTTGAAATACCTTCCGACTAATGTCAGTGGGTGGACCAATCATCTGTTATGGCCCACCATATAAACATTTGGGCCGAAACCCAAGCCAAGACTGGTCAAATAGTGATAATTTAGTTCCCAGGGGAATCGAATCCAAGATTGATGTGGTACACACCAAGTCCCAAAAAATTACCATTAGGCTACAACCACTTTGTTTAGGTGGAATAAGATTGATTTTAAATTATGAATGTTACACAATAACACATAAAATTTAATTTGTTACACAATATCACATTATAATTTGAAATATTGTCATTTTAAAGCATATGATGTAATAAAAAAAGTATGAATTATTACAGTGGACTACCATATTTCTTTACCCAATTTTAAAGCCGAACATAGTAGACTTAAACTTCTTGACTATTAACTAATGTAACAAGTCTATCTGAATTGAAACATAGTCAGCCTAATTTTACTGGTGAAGCAGGCCAACTGAGAAAGCTTACCCTGCTGAATTATCAACTAGGACACCGGAATGGAAGGGATCATAATATTGAAGTTTCCGCCGCGAATGAACTGATGTAACACCAAACGCATCAATCTTCACTCCTCTATCTGAGGTGGTGTCATACCAATCACAATAGAATACTACACAACGCAATCCAACCATTCCAGGAAATTGGATTTCCAATATTTCTTTTATGTTGCCGTAGTAGACATCGTCACCAGAAGAAGATGAAACACCAGCATCATATGTTGTCTTAGAATGACCTTTCCTTGTGAATGCATATCCTCGCGTACAAAATTTAGGATATGATTTGACCACATAGTTTGGTCCCTGCACAAATTCGCGTATCCAATCATCGAACACAAGACCTCTGGCCAAACCATCATTCACCTATAAAAAAAACATATATGATTGCAAAATTAATTAGTTTATATATATTAAATTTAAACTAATCATTTGCATAGGGTAATAGGATATATGACTCACATAACTACGAAGCCACGCAGCAAATCCGTTATCTCTAAGTTGTCGAAGCTCATCTTCTGTTGCATGCCTGTGAGTCATACGCAACTCCGCCATATATACACTATATACAAAAATATTATCAATATGAAATAAATTTATTGAATATTAATCTAACAATAAATGAATAAATATTTTTACCTCTCATATTGTAGAACATCTTCACAGTTGGTGAGCAAATATGTTTGCAAATGAGCGTTCTCAGTGTCCGTAAGTCTCCGCTTCGTGAATTTTCCACTAAGTCGTCCTATTTCCTTGAACATGCTTGGGACAGTAACATGATATGTTGCTCTCTCCCCTCTATCATCATGCCGAGCATGTCTTCGGTGTTTTGTTTGCACTTCTGGTGGAAAATAATTTTCAGCAAAGATTGCAGTTTCTTCATTGATCACCTGTGCCACTATAGATCCTTCCACCCTGCTTTGATTTTTGACCATCTTCTTCAGATGATGCATATAACGCTCAAAAATATACATCCATCTGTACTGCACAGGACCACCAAGTTCCAATTCTCTTGCGAGATGAATAGCAAGATGTTCCATTACATCAAAGAATGATGGAGGAAATATCTTCTCAAGGTTGCACATGCTGACTGGTGCGTTTGTCTTCAAATTATTAATACCCTCTTCAGTCAATACTCTGCTGCATAAGTCACGGAAAAAAACACTAATCCCTGCAATTGCTTCATGAACATTACGTGGCAATAATGCTGAAAAGGCAAACGGAAGGAGGCGCTGCATAATTACATGACAATCATGACTCTTCAAGCCAGTAAACTTTCCTTCGCTTCTATCAACGCAGTTCCCCAAATTTGATGCATATCCGTCAGGAAATTTCACTTTCTCTGTAATCCAATCAAAGAACTCTTCTTTTCTAGCACCATCTAGCCGATAAATGGGAAAAGGGGCCGTACCGTTCTCATCAACGTGAAGTTCAGAACGATCACAAATATCGACTAAATCCAACCTTGACTTCAAATTATCCTTCGTTTTACCTTGGATGTTAAGGACTGTGTTCATCAGATTATCGAAGAAGTTCTTCTCAATATGCATGACATCTAAATTATGCCGCAATAGATGACTCTCCCAATATGGTAGATCCCAGAAAATACTCTTTTTGTGCCAGTTATGTAGCTCTCCAACCGCATTGACTCGAATGTTTTCATGTCCACCTACATCTGGCGTCCTTTCTGCATCAAAATACCTAAACTGCTTCAACAAATCTTTCCCACTAACTTCCTCAGGTGGACCATCAAACACCTGCTTGTTCTTCGTAAACGAAGTCTTACTCCTGCGGTATGGATGATCAGGTGGTAGAAATCGTCTGTGACAGTCAAACCAACACGTTTTCCTGCCGTTCTTTAGTTGGAAAGCATCTGTGTCATCTTGACAATATGGACATGATAGCTTCCCATGTGTTGTCCATCCAGATAACATACCATATACTGGAAAGTCACTTATTGTCCACATAAGTACTGCCCGCATCTGAAAGTTTTCTTTGCGCGAAACATCGTATGTCTCAAAACCATGCGCCCATAGTTGTTGCAACTCATATATTAGTGGTTGAAGAAACACATCTAGTGATCTTTTAGGATGATCTGGCCCGGGGACTAGAATTGAGAGAAACAAAAACTCTCGTCGCATGCACAAGCTCGGCCGTAAGTTGTACGGTGTCACAATAACTGGCCATAGAGAATACTGCCTTCCATGCTTTCCAAATGGGCTGAAACCATCAGTAGATAATCCAAGATAAACATTTCTTCTCTCTTCCGCAAATTCTGGATATGTTGACTGGAAATGTTTCCAAGCCTTTGCATCTGAAGGATGTCTAATCTCACCATTTGTGGAATGCTCTGCATGCCATCTCATTGCTTTTGCTGTGCGCTCACACTGATACAACCTCTTCAATCTTTCCGTCAAAGGCAAATACCACATTCTTTTGAATGGGATCGGAACTCTTCCCCTCGTCTCCTGATAACGAGGTTTCCCACAAAATTTGCATACATTCCGTGTCTCATCCGCTCTCCAGTAGATCATGCAGTTGTCAATACATACATCTATCACTTCATACGGTAGTTGAAGACCTGCAACAAGTTTCTGAACCTCGTAGTATGAACCCGGTGCAAGGTTATCCTCAGGTAGAATACCTTTGACAAAATCAGTAATCGCATCCATACATTCTTCAGCCAAATTATAGTCTGTCTTAATACCCATTAATCTAGTTGCAGATGATAAGACTGAATGACCATCTCTACAATTTTGATACAAAGGTTGTTTTCCTGCATCCAACATGTCAAAAAATCTCCTAGACTCGGGGTTTGGTTCTTCCCCTCTATAATGATCATGTACCATCTGCTCAGTACCTACACCATAATCTATATCCGTTCTAGATTCTTCTAACCTAATATCAGGCTGAGGTTCACTAACAGGCTGAGGTTCGCTAGTACTACCATATTCATAACCAGTTTCCCCATGAAGGTACCAAACTTTATAATTACGTGAAAACCCTTTCATATACAAATGAGTCCAAACATCAAATTCTTTTATAACCTTATTATTATTGCAAGAAGAGCAGGGACATCTTAACATACCACTTTTTTCATCCGGTTGCTGTTGAACAAGCCTCATGAATTCTCCAATCCCTTGAACGTATTCTTCCGTAAGCAAATTGGTGTTCGGATCCAAATGAGGTTTATCCATCCACGAACGATAATAAACTTCTGAAGACATGATTTTCACGGAATTGTTATGACTAAAGAGAATGAAGAGAGAATGAAGTGTGAATGAGTTGAATGAGGAGGGGTTGTATTTATAGGAAATTGCTTACGGACCTCCGACGACTTTCCGACGAAATTCCGACGGATGTAAAGAAGTCCGTCGGAATTCCGTCGGAATTGTCCAATCCCAAACGGCTATACAACGGTCATATGTATTTGTCGGCAACGGTCACATGGTTCGTCGGAATTCCGTCGGAAAATACCGATGGAATTCCGATGACTTTGCTGTTACTCGGAATGTCGTCGGAATTCCGTCGGAATATACCGACGAACTTCCGACGACTACAACGGTTACATTTTTTATCGGAATGTCGTCGAAAAGTCGTCGGAAAATTCCGACGAACCGTATGTCGTCGGAATTCCGTCGGAAATGGCCGACGGAATTCCGACGACTTCATTTTTTTGGATTTGGTCGGAAATTTGTCAGTATTCCGTCGCAAATGTCCGACGACCTTGGTGTCCGTCGGAAGCTCCGTCGGAATTCGGAGTGTTTTCTTGTGGTGCTTAGTTCAACTTGCTTTTACAAAAGACTGGACAACATAATCACCCCAAAATACAAACGGTCTCATCCCATCTTCCTAGAGTGCATTCAATTTTTGTTCTTAGGGGAAGTTGAACCCATCTGCAAGACAGGCGATTTGAAGAATCAATATATGTTAATTTTTAAGAATTGTAATGTGACTAATCATGTTAGTATAACAAAATAATAATTGTAATAATAACAATCTCAATATATAATAATCAGAATAACAATCTGAAGGAAAAATAGGTCCCTTAACAATTAAACAAGCATCTTCATTAGAGGCGTTATTTGTATTAGAAACAAAATGTAAAGAAAAAAAAAAATCTCAGTTACATATATAAGACCACATCCAAATAACATATGTGCCTAGAAAGTAGAAACTAGTAATTCATAAAATACATAATAAGATGTTTATTTTGAAGATCCGTTTTAAATGTTTTGTATATAATCTTTGGTTATCTATATTCCATTTAATTTTTGAAGTGCTGACCAAGCCAGATGTTTCAACAAACTTATTTGAGGCCTTTGTCTCTCTTTTTTCTGTTGTTGGACTTATAGTGGATTTTCAGCACCAACTGCTCTAAATATTAAGGTTACGAGTAGTTAATCATTATAGAGTAATCAATCAAGTGGAATACTACATTTTTCATATTTACTTTAGTTACTATTGAAATTCAAACTCATTTTTACTTTAGACTTGATTAGAGTAATTTCATTTACTTCACCTTCCTTTTCTCTCTCATTTTCCACCACTTATTTTCATATCTTTTTCAACACTTTTTTTACTTCATTTTACTATTTAAGTTACCAATCACAGTCTAAATTTAACAAGAATAAAAAGGGAGTTAGTTTGATGTGAGTTGTTTGCATCTCCTGAAACCTAATTTTGTAAACCTTTGATGCCACTATTAGAAATTTTAGCGTTTTAATGTGGGTCGTTGGCAACTTAATTAGTGACCTTCATATTGAGTGGAGTTGTCACCGTAACGACCATCGTCATACGCATTGTGAATTTGTGAGCATAATGGGCATCATGAACTTTGATTACGCCATCACATTTAGGACATGAAATATATACCATTTATAAAGTTCGTCTTTCTTTTAATTGTGTGTGTGCGTGTAATTTTTAACTTTAATCTACATGTGATATTTGATCCAAGAAAAATAATCTATAGATGATATATAGATAATATGTACTCGTAAATATAAGTCTCTTATAGGAGAGAGCAAGGATATGAATACATATGATAATTATGCTGTCACATATTAACCGGGCATGATCAGGTGTGTAAGAACAATGGTGTGTAAGAAATTAATATCAACTAGAAATTGATTCGCACATCCACCCATACGTGTATTCGTTTTTATATTTGAAAAAATTAGAAAAAAAGACACCTAGAACTTTGGTTTGTTCCAATAAGATTTTTAGAAGATTATTTAGGAGAATAAGATTTACATTCTTGTAAATACCATAATACTCTTTAATTAACCAATAAATCTGAATTATAAATAATAGTCTTTGCAATTGATTTAGTTATTAAAAAAAAGTTAAAAAACAGAAAAAAAAAGAAAACCGAGAGAGGTACAACTTGAGTAGTTTTACCCTAATTATTTTTCATTTTACTCGTCTTCTCCGCCAAAGCTTCTCAATTCCATCAATGCCGATCTATATTTTTGGAGAATCTTTTGTTCTTCATCGATATTTATCCACTTTTTCGAGTCTAATATCGTTTTCTTCATCCTCCTCTTCGTTCCCACATACGAATCAACGAAATCGAAGTGTTCTTCCTCTACTAATATCGTCGGACGGTTCACTTTCATCGAAACCTAACGTTTTTTTACACTTGGTATGCGTTTCTTCATACAGATTCTCCTAACCCTAGATATTTTTAAAACCAATTTGTCATCTCTTCTAAACTAAATTAGTTGTATGGGTTGTGTAACTAATCATCTTATACACTACGATTAAGTCAATGCATGTTACTGTTTTTGATTTGTATTTGTCAATTTAGTAGTTTTTTCAAAGGGGGGAAATTGGGGTAAACAATGCAAGATACTGATCGATTATACCAAGGAACTAAAACATGTCTGATTCGGGTTATTGGCTATTTCCATGATCTCTTAGGGAAAGATTCCACTGATAGGCTGCGGTGGTGTTAGAAGGTAAACATCTAAACTTGTTTTTAGATTGTGAGGAAAACAAACACACACAAAATATGATGCAGATGAGTTTTTGTGTTTTCAGTGGTGAGGATGCTTACAAGAAGACAAGAGCCGGAGCTACTATTTTCCAGCTGTACATTGGGTTTGCGTATGGTGGACCTGCTCTCATCCCACAAAAAACTTATCTCATTCACAAAGTTATAAAGTTTTTATTTTTGTCAACGTCTCTTTGTTGTAATCGACTCTGCATATGGAATTCAGATAATGTCTTCATTGATACTAATATTCAATGAAATTTTTTGGTGCAATAGGAAGAGCTGGTGAGCTTATTAGAAAGGGATGGCTTCAAGTTGATTCAAGAAGCTATTGGTGCAGATCATAGATGATGAAACAATAACAGTAACAAAAAAATACAGAGGAGAGTCTCTTTTCTTACAGCAAAAACACATTGATTTGTTGTTTCTTTCTGCCTAAACAATAACATCATGACTCCTGTCTGTTGTTTAAATGGGAAATAACAAAGCAACATTTGTTTTTCTCATTGTAACTAGTTTATCATTTGTTCTCTTCATATTACAACATAACTTCTTCTACCACAAAAAAAAAAACACAGCTAATTAACTTGAGAATTAAGATCAAAAGAGTCGTAACAAGACTCATCAGACACCATATGTGCAATCTCAAAACATCAAAATAGTAAAAGCCACTACAAAATAACCAAGAGCGTTTATATGACGTTAAGCCACTACAAAACTCATCAGAGACCATGATCTTGATCTACTCCAATAGAGTAGTAATTTCTAATGTTATCTTTATCTACCGAAAAAACTCTGGTCACTGCAACTTGACATCCATACACCAGATTTAACATAGATTAGAACCATGTTGTATTGATAGAGAGAAGAGATGATGGTTATGTCGATGAAGAAGATAGAGATATTGAAGCCCAAAGAAAAGCCCAACCTTATGATCCATTAGAATCTTTAGACTAGGGTTATAGACTCATATATATATATATATATATATATATATATATATATATATATATATATATATATATATATATCGTTAACAGTTCTGAAGTTGTAACTTTGGCTGCATATTGAGCAGCCTCTCTTTACCATTTATGAATATCAATCAAACATTATCTTCATCTTGGTGGCAGCTTAAGAGCTACTTCTTTCCTTTTTAGTTTCTTGCATAATAAAGCTCTCTTGAGCTACTTCAAGTTTATATTAAGGTCTTTTATAGACACAAATCTATCTAGTTCTCAAATGTTATCATGGTGGTATCAGAGCACCAGGGATTGCATCCTTGGATCTTTGGGTTTTATTCTCACCATCTTCCAACATACACGATCATCCTCTCACTAAAGCTTCAAACTTACAAAAAAAAGAGAAAAAAGGAAAAAACTCAGCCTGTGACCAAGGATAAGCCTTTCACCACATCTACATCAAGCTGCTGTCGTGTCTCTGCCTGAGATCTCGTTAAGAAGATTTCTGGGAAAACTGTCAACAGAGTAAAGCTGAGCTGTGTTTCATCAAGTTGTCACAGCCATGTCTTATCAATGATTCATAGGTATGGAAGCTTGACAGTGAATGAGTAGGATATGGTTGGTTTTGTTAATGATGGGTTGTGGTTGCAAATTTCTGATATTTTATGGCACACAAGGTGCTCGCTGAATTGCCAAAGAGAATGTTAGATTGCTTAGAAGCAGAGTCTTTGGTGAAATGCCAGGAAGCCATACAAGCTGATAGTCGATAGTGAATAGGAAGCAGAGAGAGTCTATAGGATTTTTAGTAGTTGTGGAGACATCCTCCTTTGTCATGAGAAGTATTTGTTAAGAAAGGTCACAATGTACCTCTGAGTGAGATTGACTAAGCTCTCCAAGTTCAAGAGAAAACTCTGAGTGAAGCCATGCAATACTCTCCAAGTATGGACCAAAGAATCTCATACTGATTTCTATCTCTGAAATGAAGTGAAGAATCTACTTACACCTTCATGGCATCCTTCTTACTACTCATGCTCCTATCAAGTCCATGCATATGTGCTTCAAACTTAGCTCCGTTGAGATCCACCTACGCTAAGTTTGCGGAGGAGTATTGAAGCCCAAAGAAAAGCCCAACCTTATGATCCATTAAAAGCTTTTAGACTAGGGTTATAGACTCATATATATATGTCGTTAATAGTTCGAAGTTGTAACTTTGGCTGCATATTGAGCAGCCTCTCTTTCCCATTTATGAGTATCAATCAAACATTATCTTCATCTTTGTGACAGCTTAAAAGCTTCTTCTTTCCTTTTTAGTTTCTTGCATAATAAAGCTTTCTTGAGCTATTTCAAATTTATATTTCAGTAAGGTTTTTTATAGACACAAATCTATCTAGTTCTCAAATGTTATCAAGAGAGACAAAGAACGAGAAGAGATAGATCATGAGAGTAGAAAATCGTGGGAGAGGAGATAATATGAGAGATTTAGGGTAGATTTAGTGTAGATTTAGAAAATATATTAATCGAAATATGGAAGTTTTTATATTTTCGTTATTTGGCTATAATATGTACCCTATGTAGAACAGAGCATTGAAGAGAGGATGGAAAGATTATTCTTCTGTACACGTATGATAAGGTAAAAATCAGAACATGTTAATGACATATAAAAAAGAAAAGGTATTTCATACAGTCATGGTTATAAGTTGTAATAAAGCTACAAATAGACTAAAGACATTGCTAGAATATTAACTGACGAAATCTAACTAAGATATAATATAAAAGAAAGTTTTGTTTGTATTCAATACCCAAGATAGATCTATGTATAATATTTAGTATATGACTTCTAGACTAAATAGATGGCCAGAATGAGTATTTTATCCGTAGTTAGGACATAAAATAAAATATGATTCCACTATTTTAAAATATATATATATATATATATATATATCATACAAATGTTTCCAATGATTTTCATATTTTTTATATTTAAAAAACTTAGTTTACTATTTTTTCCATTACATAAGGGTAAAACATGTCTAAAATGACTAAAAGTATCAAAAATCCTATTATGACAAATAAAGTTGAAAGTGTCTTTTTTTTTTCTTCCAATTCTCCCTTTCTATTATTAAATAAATATTTATACTATACAAATAGTAGTCTATATTTAAAGTTTCAGTATGAAATAATTATTTAATATGGCATTTTTAAACAATTTTTTTTATATATTTTATATTGAGTATTTTTATTTTGGTTTTCAAACTATTAGAATATTAATCACGCGTCGGCACAGGTGTTTTTTTATTTTTTATATGGATCAAAATTTTAATGAATAATAAAATTGTTATATATATTATTTAAATTTGGTGTTGTATATTTTATATTTTTCAACTTTCATCATATTTGATTTGCATTGGACTATTATTTGTATAAAAATATACATAAAATTCTGTATTTTCGTATGTGTGGGTTTGCTTATGTAAATTAAATATTTCTTTGTTTTAATAATGTTATGTTTCAAAAGTATTCGAATGTGGAGATAAATATATTGGAGTTATGTATATCACTATATTATTAGAATAAAACGTAACAGTAACAAATAACCTTTAAAAAAAAAGATTTTCATTAATACTTCCGTAATAATAGGCATCTAATTTCTGATTTTCATAAATTAATATCACCATTTTTTTTGAAGGAGAGTAAAAGAAATTTAGGAAATGATTTAATAAAATAGGAAAGAACATTGATTGCTTCAAGTTAGGGTTATTTAATACTTGAAAGGCATTGCAATGTAAATAACGCGTAAGTTTTAGAGGTATTCCTTATTTGTATTTATGTTTTAATAGATTATAAGTCAATTATGTTTAAACAAAAAAAAAGAGAGATATTCATTAAAAAAAGTTTTAACTAAAATATTCATTAATAAGAATTTAAGAGAGAGATTTACGGCTTCATTGGTGTAACTGCAGCGGTTGCGGTTGTTGTTGCGGGAGTTTGCGGATGCGGATGGTTGCGATTTTAAACGGTTTTAAGAGATTTGTATGACTGGTACTGCGGTATAAATTAATGCGTTTGCGGGATACTTATGACTGGTAAACCACCAAATACAACAACGGTTAAATAATAAATTAGCAAGATTTACATTTTATATAGTTATAAAATATTAAACATCATAATATTATAATAAATATAAAAATTAGATTTTAAATTTCTAAAAATTATAGAAAATATTTATTTTTTAAAAAATTATAATATAAATTAAAATATAATAGATATATTTTAGTATTTCTATTATTTCAATTTAAATTTTTTATTTTTATTTTTGTATTATATTTTTTTTTTTAAGAAATTTTTTTTATCTTCACGCAACCGCAAACGATAGTTGTAACCAGCTTTTGAATTTAAAAGGTTATGAGCGGTTGGAAAACACCAACAACCGCTATCAACCGTAAAAACTGCGATTACGGGTGATAGCGGAGAAATCAGTCATACCTTATTGTAGATTATTTAATTGAGAGAAAAAAAGATTAGGCAATGGTTAGCTACTTAGCTTTAACTAACTAAATACACTGACCAAATTTCGTAAGAGGACTAGCAACTTCCCACTTGACCTGACCCTTCCTCCTTCCGAAGGAACAAAAAATATCTTTAAGTAAATTTCAATATAATTAGGACCACTTTGTAAGCGGAAATCTAGAGGAAATCCACTTTGTAAACAGAGGAAAGGGTTTTGGAATTTCTGAATTCTATAATCAGTGACATCAGGTACATATAAATATATTAATTAATTAATTATTATATATTGTTCGAGTTTTCTGTTTTATCCGAAAAAAAAATTAGAATATGAATGCTTTCAGATAGGAATGAGTGAGGATACGAATACGTAGATAAAATTAAATGTTAAAAATGTCGGTGAAACGATCAGACACCATCCAACTTTGATGTTCTTACTCTTCTATTGTAATCCACTAATCCCTATTATTAATTAATTAATAACAATGTTAGGATGGCTTTCTCCTCGACGTGATTTCAGCCGCATGATAAAAAGTTAAGCTTGGTTATATAGTGTAGACGTAGTATTAATATGTAGCATTAAAAAGTAATGATAATAAATTAGAGGAGTAAACGTAGAAGATGATGGTGAGATCTACATTATTTAACTTTAATGGACAAAGAGATTTGTGGGCGGCTAAGCTCATGTTCATGCACGCGTTTACTGAGTAATCGGCTCTATTTGCGGTTACTTTTCGCCGCTTAGTAACTCAAAATGTTGATTTTAAATTATGCTACTGACGGAGTATAATTATTCTAGTTTATCCGTTGAAGATAGTCTAAAAATTTTGTAACATTTCGAATTGTGATATATAAAAAACTTTAAAAAAATTGATTTGGCTACATATATCATCAAAATTGATTTTTTTTTTTTTTCACACATCCGTTTAAAACTTCAGAGTTAAGCGTGTTTGGACTGGAGTAACGAAAGGATGGGTGACGTATCAGAAAGTGATTCGCGATCCTATGCGAGTGAGGCCAAAGCACAGAGAAATGTTGGGTGGTGATTGCATGGTCAGTAAACATGACTTTCGAGCTTTAAAAAAATTAACACACCACCCGTCAGACGGGATGGGGCCCACGGGCCGAGAGAGCGGGCGTGGATAGCCCGTTAGCCGTGGACGGTCGGGGCCTTGGAAAAAATAACGCACCGCCCTTCAGACGGGATGGACCCACGGGCCGAGAACGGACGTGGATGGGCCATTAGCCATGGGCAGTCAGGACTTTATAAATGATATCAGATCTACTTAGCCATCTCGGTTCTGATCCGAGAGGCGTCTCTCATGGGACGCAACGAGGATGTTGCGTTCTTTGAGAGGGGGTGAATTGTAACATCCTGAAATGTGATATATGGAAAGACTTAGGAGAATTGATTTGACTACCTATGTCACTAAAATTGACTTACTTTTTTCGTCACACATCTATTTAGAACTCCAGATTTAAGCGTGCTTGAGTTGGAGTAGTGGAAGGATGGGTGACCTATCGGAAAGTGATGCGCGATACCATGTGAGTGAGGCCAAAGCACATAAAATGTCATGTAGTGATTGTAGAGTCAATAAACATGATTTCGAACCTTGGAAAAATTAATGCACTGTCCATCAGACGGTATGGAACCCACGGACCGAGAGAACGGGCATGGGTGGCCCATTAGCTGTGGGCGGTCGGGGCGTTATAAATTTCGTACTAGCTAGAGAAAAAGTGGCTAAAATACCTAAAAGACTATAAGCCAAAGAGTAACTTAAACGAGTGGCATCATCTTAGACCATGATTAACCTCAGTCTCTTAACTGGGTTCTTAGTTTCGGCTAAGAGACGGTTTTTAACTTTTCTTAGAATTTAACTAAGAAAAGCTAAAAACCGTCTCTTAAATAAGAGATTTAACAACCGTTTCTTAGCTGAAAAATGTAAAAAAAAAAAAGCCAAATCATGAGTTAAGAACTCCGGATAATAGACCGGGGTTAATCATGCTATTAGGGTTGCTAGTTGCTATAGAGTTTAGTTTAGTATATGGCGAAGAGATAACAGCTGTAAACTAAATGCGTAACAACAAAGAGATTAAAAAGAAAAACATGTAATTTGCATAGAGCGTACAAATACTCCTTTATTAAAAGTGTGTCTGAAACTTAGTGTGAAAACATGTTAAAAACTGTATGCAATAACAGCGGTACGGATTGAATCTCAATTTGCTTTTTACGCCATTGACCATCTTTCTCGGGCGTTATAGTTTTAATGAGAACATGTGTAAACGGCGGATACCTTACGTGAAGAATTATTATTTTCTCTTGTTCGGCACAGTTAACGTAAGATAACGTTTTAAACAAAATGGAAGTACATTAACTTAGGAATGTATTAGGTTCGACGCTTACTTTCGCTTTAAGGGAAACAGAATTTTGAAATGGTGTCGTCAAAACTCGATGGGACATAAATAGCATATAGCAAGGTTAGTCAATAAAAGTTTTATTTTAAGTTACAAAAAAAAAAAGTACATTAACTTAGGAGAAAAATAGTATATATTTGCATATGTACACACGTGCGACAGCCGACAGATGATGTAATTTAGTCAAATGGTTACATACCTACGAATGTATATATACTCATAGTAAAATTATTACACACGCGTACGAGTTATCAAATTTTGAATACATGCAAATATAATATGTTAAAATGTTTTCTGTGTACTACAGAAAAAGTTGTTTGATATTATCAAAGACGAAACATAATCCACTTTTCTGAACCCAAGAATTAGGATTTTGGTGTTTTCCTCATGTTTGCATGGGAACTCTCGAGAAATTGAATTCATAACATGTTTCATTTATATAGGTTAGGCCAAGACCGATCCTTTTTTCAGCCGATCTGTCCTTGCCTCTTTCGTAGTAGATAGAGCCAGGTCTATAGTTTCTATCTTTCCAGTTATTTTTGAAGTTTGATCTTATTTCATGGTAGTAAAGAATTGTAGTGTTAAGTCATTTGACAAAATATTTGTAGGTAGGATCTTTCTTCTTTACGTACGATCATTAGTCTCCAATCACATTTTTGCTGCAATTTCTATAGAACATTTGTGTGAGTTTTTTTTTTTGCTAATTCTTTGACATTTGTATGAGTTGTTGATGTAAAAAGATATTTACCTGCTATCAATATGAAATCTTAACAAAGATAAAAAAAAAAGTTGAAATTTTGATGGTAGAAGACTGACCCGAGGTCTCTAGTAGAAACCCTCTAAAACCAACATAAAAATTCAAGATAAATAGACAACGGTGGGAGGACGTGGTAGAAAAAGGCGTGAAGATATTGTCTTCTTCTCTTTCTCTTTAGCTCCTGCTTATCTCTATATCTATTGTTTCTCAGAAACTATGACTTAATAGTCATAACTGTATGGTTACTTGATTTTAAATTGAAATGGTTTTTATCAAAAAGGTTTTATATATTACTTTCTACTAAATATTTGTGTCCCAAGAAAAAATTTCTTATAAATATTTAAATGTTTCTTCTAAAATTTTCCTAAAATTGTATTATGTTATATCACTCAAACCAAAATATCATTAGTTATAATCATTATTTTAGTGCACCATCATTCTCTACAGCAGCTATTTCTTACCTTGCCGTTTTTCTACCACTAACTCTTTACACAAGTAAAGATTAGATCATCTAGCTCCCGTTGAATCCAAAGGGCCATGCAACCATAAACCAAATTATTATCAGAACTCCATTTTTTAAAACTCTAAATCCTGATTAGATACGAGAACAAAATTCATTTCACTTTTTGTTGAAAACGTGATTTAAGACCGATTTGTGTCGAATAGTATTATATCTTGTTCCTCTAATATTTCCGAGCCGTAAAGACTGGTAAAGGCAAAGACACATTAACAGGTACAAAATATGATTAATAATATATGGCCACTATCTATTCAAATGAAATTAATCGATTAAAGATAAAATTTGATTTTTCATTACATAATAATCCATTAATTTTCACGCACGTGGAACCCATTTGGTGTACTTCCACGTCCTCTAAGAGAGCACTGACCCACTCATCAAAAAGATACATCTTTATAAGCCCCTTCATCGTCACACAGACACACACTTCCCTCTCAATTATTCCATATTCTCCTAATTTCTAATTGTTACACCTCAACACATTAGATTCGTACCAAACAAAAACGATTAGCTCCCAAGCCTAAGCTTTTATTTCCTTATAATTTTTCTTGGGTTTCTCTCTATAAAGAATGCAAATGACTGAGAGAGGCCGAGCCATGTGGCACACGTCCCTAGCCTCGGCATTCCGCACAGCTCTAGCTTGCACAATCGTTGGTGCGGCTACGCTCTACGGACCCGAGTGGATCCTCCGTTTTGTGGCATTCCCGGCGTTTTCTTACGTCACGGTCATTCTCATCATTACGGACGCCACGCTAGGCGACACACTACGTGGCTGCTGGCTAGCCCTTTACGCCACATGTCAGAGCGTTGCACCGGCTATCATTACACTAAGGCTTATAGGACCAGCTCGGCTCACGGCCGGAACTACTGCTTTAGCCGCGGCTTTAGCAGCGTTCTTGGTGGTGCTACCAAATAATTTGACACATTTGGTGGCTAAGCGGATCGCTCTTGGCCAGATTGTTCTTATTTATGTTATTGGTTATATAAATGGAGCTGAGACTGAGCCAGTCATGCACCCACTTAGAGTCGCAGCTAGCACCGCGCTTGGTGTTATAGCATGCGTTCTTGCACTTCTTGTTCCATTTCCTCGCTTGGCTACTTGCGAGGTACCACCTCCTCTCTCCCTCAATACATACATATATAAACACTTTGAACTGTTCTTATTTACGTTTAAATGCACAGATTTATCTTTATACGTAGTAGTAAGACTATGGTCTCGATTGTTTCAAACACTAATAATATGTTTAATATACAGTATATAAGATACAAATAAAACGTATGTAAATAAAGAACCGAGATCTAATGTACAATTTAATATCTTGCATGGGAATAACATCTTCTTTTTTTCTTAATTAAGAAAGTGGAGGATAACATTTTTTTATCTACACAATTTGCTTCAAACTAACTATATTTCGATCATTCACGACTGTGAGAAAATGGTACATAAATTTTCCCATATTATAAGTAGCGGATTGCTTCAAAGGAAAGAAAAAAAAAATTGTTAAGAGTTTAAATATCTTGTAGATCTGTATACGTGTTCGAAATAAACTGATAAAACAAAAGAAGAAAGTAATCAATAAGCATAATAGATTAATAAGTGGACTTTGGTTATACAGTCACAAAACATGTTGACGTTGGTTTTTAAAGTGTGTTCCTAACTTTATTCCGTACCACATTAGTTTATATCTTTCTTATGTCATAAACCACCGCCTAAAACTTTGTCCTAATTAATTCTTCCCAATATTGCGCACAAGCTGTGTCGCATCACTGTCGCATCACAAACAAATATGGCTCCATTTTACAATATTAATCAACTAATATAATAGACCATGAAATTATAACAAAACATTTTCTCATCATTAATAGTAAAATGCTTTGTGTTATAGTACTGAATCAACCCTCTTGTGTATGGTATAGGATTCTCTCTGATATTACCAAAATCAATTTACTTTAAATATACATACGGGCAGGTGAAACAAAGCTCCAAAGAGATTGGTCAAAATGTAACGACGCGAGTGAAGTTGTACATGAAAGCTTTTTGCGCCGAGGATGCAACCTCCGCAATGGCTTCTGTCTCACAAGCTCGAGAATTGTCTCGTATGTCCTCCAAGCTTTATCAAACCATCAAACGCTACCAAGTAATTAACCAATTCTCATATTTCTGTTTTTCTCATAATTAATTTGAGTATAAATGTAGATGGATAATATCTAATATTCGAATGTTTTTATATATATAGCCAAGCATGAGATGGGAGAGGCTTCCATTTAAGATATGGAGATGGCAAAATGTGAACGATAACAAAGGAGAGAAACTGCAAAGCATGGAGATCGCTCTGAGAGGAATGGAAATGGTATTAGCAAGCAAATCTCCTATACCTTCGAGTTTACTTGCGGGAGAAGTCAAAGATGGTATCAAGAACATGCAAGAACGTGTGATTCTCTCAATCAAACGAGTAAACAACATCCCTCAACCGTCGGTGACTCCAGAAACCGATCTAGAGAAGCCCGATGAATGCCTCCAAACACTTCAAGAAATCCCGGAAACATCTCAAGAATTGCCCTTTTACTTCTTCTTGTTCTGCCTCAGGCTCCTAGAAACCATCTCAACGGCTAAACCGGAGGAGAACAAGGGCTCAGTCAAATCCAAGAGTAGGTCTTGGGTCAGTGATTGGGACAGCAAGAAGGTTATGCCGGCGATAAAGTTATCGCTTTCGTTAGGTTTAGCGATTTTTCTAGGGTCACTGTATAGTAAGCCCAACGGGTATTGGGCTGGTTTACCGGTAGCGATCAGCTTTGCGGCAGCAAGAGAGGCGACGTTTAAAGTGGCGAACGTGAAGGCACAAGGGACAGTGATAGGGACCGTGTACGGAGTGATGGGCTGTTTTGTGTTTCAGAGGTTTTTGACGGTTAGGTTTCTTTCTTTGCTTCCGTGGTTTATCTTCTCCACCTTCTTGAGCAAGAGCCGTATGTACGGACAAGCCGGAGGAATCTCCGCGGCGATAGGAGCCGTTTTGATTCTTGGGAGGAAAAATTTTGGAGAGCCAAGCGACTTTGCGATCGACAGAATCGTCGAGACTTTCATCGGGTTGTCTTGTTCGATCATGGTGGAGCTTGTCTTGCAGCCCACGCGAGCCGCTAATGTGGCGAAACTCGAGCTATCTAGAAGCTTTCATGCTTTGTACGAGTGGGCAAGCTTGTTTGGAGCTAAACCGAGTAAAGCTGAGATCGTGGAGAGTCAAAAGAAGCTGAGAAGTCATTTGACTGCGCTCAAGAAGTGTACAGAAGAGGCACAAGCGGAGCCGAGTTTCTGGTTTTCGCCTTTTAACGCTTCTCGCTACGAAAAGCTCTTCAAATCATTGTGTATAATGGCTGATCTATTGCAGTTCAGCAGTCACGCGATAGGGTTTCTTGAGGAACAAGGAAAAGGAAATTCACCACAGTGCAAGGAGATTCTTAGAGACGTAGACCAAGATCTCAAGAGTCTAACACAAAGCATAGGTCTTTTAGCCAAATCTTTTGAGGAAATTACTCTTCTCAAATCACTTGACGCATTCGAAAAGGCGCTTGTAAAGAACGATAACAGCTCATGGGACATTGAGTTGGGGAAGACACCAAACCCTAGTTTCTCAAGCCCCGAGAGCGAGCCAGAAAAGATTCTAAATACGTATCTCCAGCATTGCAGAGGAGTTGCGGATGGTATGTTCCGTGCGGAAGAAGAAAGAGAAGAGGTTAAAGTGGATAAGAGTCAGGTTGTGTTGAGTTTGAGTGCATTAGGGTTTTGTGTGGAGAAAATGGGGCAAGAGGCAATAGAAATTGAGGAGATGGTTAAAGAGGTTGTACAGTCGGAGAATCCTTCGAGCCACGTTAACTTGCATGAGATCTCTTGCAAAATACGTTCTCTGTACAAATAAACGTAATTCCCATTGATATCACAAATGGCGTCTGCAAGAAGAAAACGTTCCAAATTTAAGCGAAAACAAAAAAAAGAATAAGAAAATGTTGCCTTTTTTTGTTTTCTCTTCTTGTTAATAAGGTTGTGTGGTTAGCTGGTTATACCAATAACATTACCGATTATGCGAAGGCTAACCAAACAAAAAGTTTATTTTCCTTTTTTTTTTTTTTTTTTGAACAAAAAAGTTTATTTTCCTATTTGTATCCGTTGGGCCAATTTCAATATCCGTGGGCATGTAAAGCCTTTCTCTCCTTATATAAAAATTTTCAAAGTGACTAGGCATAGGCATTTTGCCCACATTCCAACCCCGCACCGAAACATAACCAAAAATATAAAAACTTGGAACACTTTTGTTATGAACATTCTGGATAGCTAATCCCGATCAGTTATACCTGATATACGAAAAATAACCCAAAGATATCCTAAATGTGTGGAAACCTTGTTGGTATGTTCTTTTTCCTCTGTACCGCGGAGCACCTACCGTTCTTATTCTTTTTTGCTTCAAGATTTAGTAAAACTTAAATCCGATATTTGTTCTTTTTTTTAATTAACCACAGTGTCCGGCAACCAAAGTCAACTAACTAATCCGTGGATCCCAGCGATGCCAACATTTGTAAATCTCTTGGTGGCCAGTGAAAATCGAATTGGAGATTCAAAGTATTTAGTAAGACTTGAACCCGATTAAAGTTGGACAAATATTGTGTTCTGTAATTTAATAAAATTTAAACCTGATTAAATTAAATAAATCTGACCCGAACCGATCCGACCCGATCCGACCCAACTTATTAACCCGGTCGGTGTACGACATAACACATCAAAGACTGATTTACTACAAGAATGCAACAATTTTTTTTGTCAACACCCAACAAGGTTTTATTTTCTGAGAACAACATAAAAATTAAATATTTGTTTGGACGAGTGAGTCAGTGACATG
Source organism: Brassica napus (assembly GCF_020379485.1). NCBI lineage: Eukaryota > Viridiplantae > Streptophyta > Magnoliopsida > Brassicales > Brassicaceae > Brassica > Brassica napus. Next base: position 17,300,074 of record NC_063447.1, read on the forward strand.
GCCGTCCCTTCTGTAAAGCTCGTGAAGCCTGCGACCAATTATTTTACAAAAAAAATTAGGGCCACATCCTTAAAAATGATTATTATCAAATGGTTAGGAAACATAATTCTGATTTTTTATTTTGAGTTCCAGGGTTGATCCTAGACTAAGCCGGATGAAACATTCGTTTCAAGCTCCCAAAATTTTTGAAAATATATATATATAAATAGGACTTTAAATTTGTAAAAAAATTATTTTAGACTCCAAATTATTTAAATCCTTCTTAAATCGTCTATAACCTCAAAATCTCAGAGCCGACTCTGCTGAGTTTGAATCTTGTTTTTCGATATTGTGGTGTTTGTTGTGAATCAAGAGAGAGGAAATTTTTTGTTGTTATTCTTATAGGATTTAGAACCTTTAGAACATGGACTTATGAGTCTATATGGTCATCCACATAATAGTTCATAACATTCCCCTTTAGATGTCCATTATACAAACATATTTCCTAAAGTGCATAAGATGTTGTCTTATTAAAAATCTTACCAGGAAAACCCAGTGGGAAAAACCATAGTTAAGGAAAAAATAGTCAGTGCACATCTACTCCCCCTGATGAGAACATCACTTGAGATATCTGATATGACATAAGCCAATTTGATGAATTAACTCCTTACTCTTGGACTTGGACCGGTTCACCTTTTTGGCAGATTTGACACTCATCACTGAAGTTTGAATATCTTGATGACCTTAGGATAAAATGACTTCAAACCACTTGGAAATCGAAGCTAACATCCATAACTTTAGGCACCGGTCTAGCTCTGGTAAGATTGGAATCTCGAGTGATATTTGGGATATCAGTCAAAATTAGGTATTTTGAGACAGCTTGTACATGTCCCACGAAAACAGCCATATCTAAAGTTTTATCATCGGGAATGATTTGATTCAAATTGTAGATGAAATTAGATTCAACAATCTTTCTCTGGACACAAAATTCATATTTTAATTCCATTTATAAGGTCTCTTTTGATTGGCAAACTTTCGACCTTCGTTTCTATTTTGCGAATGGAATGTGTTCATGCCTTGATTCTTCATCAAGTATGCTTGATATTGATCAGTCTCTTCTACTTTTCTAAATGTCGAAAATACATTAGAAGATTGATAGATATTTATCACTTAAGTGATAACATTCCTCTATAAGATATCTATCATTTGTGTGTTCTTTGTTGCATCATTAAAACTTTAACATAGAAATCTCATTGGGAGAAAACCAATGATAAGGAAAAAGAGTACAACCACGCATATTATCATATTTTCCCCCTAGAAGCATCATCTTGGGGAGATGTATTCTTATCCTACTTATCTTTCTTTTATGAATTTATATAAGCATATTCTTAGTAAATAAAACACATTTGATTGTCATATAATCTCTTCGACCGTTGGACTTCTTGTCCATATCATTTATTTCACACAAAAGGTAACACCTTGCTCTATTTGGACTCCATGTCCAAATTTCCTTTTATAGACAATCTTTTAAACCTTCTATACATACTTGTACATACGAGTTATTTTCCCTCTTCTTATAAATTTTACTAGTATGACCATTCTTCTTGTCATACAAAATCACATTTTTCAATCATGAAATAAATCAGTATATTTTCAATATCATGGTATTTCATGACCAATAATTATTTTCTTTATATGTTCAATACACTCGAGCGGTAATGTTCTCGAGAACTAGCATTTACTGCTTCTTGTAGTCCAAATCCTTATGGGGTTTACTGTTTCTTGCGGTTTATATTCTTTTGGATCATTGACATAATTGTCATTTCCAGTGACTTTCAATTCTTGCCAGACTAAAAACTTGAAAGTTGATGCTTCCACCACTTGATGATGTGTTTCTTATAAAAATTTCAGGTCTTTGTGAGAACTCTTGTGAAACTACTCTTTTGCGTCTCACAACTTTTTATCATCTCATTCATTCTTTCATATAAATATCCATTTGTGTGCCACTGGTTTTGCACCATTAGGTGTACGGACTATCGGTCCGAATACTTTTCTCTTTTCCAAGAGATTTAATCCTTCATCTATTGCTTGTTTCCGTTTTGGCCTATCATTTCCTTTATGTACACTTTTAAATAGATGGTTCATGATCCTCATTCTCATCAACTGCTACATTGCATGCATATCTATTCACGACGTCGATTTGATATTGGTTCCATATTTTTCCAGAAATGACATAGCTATTTGAGATTTCTTTATTCTCAGGTACTTGAATTTCTTTCTTGTCATGTTTTCTATCTCTTCTCGAGATCCTTAATATTTCATCCCTTGATTATGTCATTCTCATTCATGCTCCTTTTCTTTTCCAAGGATTATTACATTTGGAACCGATAGGTCTATCACGCTTCATATGCTCTTTAGACTCATTAGCAGTTTGTTATTGTCCTTATGGAACATCCATTTTAACTGAAAACATTTACAGCTGGTACTTGTGACTTAATCACTTTCTTAGGGTTAGTAAAAGTGTCTGGCAACTCATATGCTAATAGAATTATCTCCATACATTCATTTTGGACTTCTATTTACGCTCTTTAATCCGAGGATCAATGATAATTCATTCAACTCATTCATTCTACATTTGTTTATTTTCTCCTCCTAATGTTGGATAAACTAACTATGAATCTTTAAATAAATTTTATAAAATCTTCAAGATTTTATCATCAGTGGAGATCATATTCAACATATTCATAACCTTCTTCTACACTCGGGCTTAGAAAGCTAGTTTACTAAGGCGAAGGACCGCTTTTATTGAGTCAGACAGTAGGCTTCACCGGTAAGGACGGCTGTTCTTTTTGAGTTGCTGTTTTTAGCGGTGCGGTGGGACAACTACAACTTATCCAAATTTCTAGATGTGGATATTTGGTTCCTCACCCAAAACCAATTTGATGGGGAGAGTTCTTAATTACTCTTTGGCATTATGCGAATCAATGGTGATGCATCTTAAATATGAACATTAGCTACACGATGTTCATCATGTATCCATACATGCATAAAATAATCATCAAAGGCTTGTGATTTCACCAGTATTGCAAACATCATGTTGCGGATCTATGACAAGGATACATACGACCTTCTTGTTGATGCATATGGTGGATGATCAAGCCCACAAACAGCTCCTTGTATAAATAGAATCCAAATCTATTTGACTAGTGAAAACCATATTCTTGCATTGCCTTGTAAGTAAGCAGCATATAGCAAATCATTCGTGAGAATCTTTTGGTTCTTCAATGAATGTCCATATGATTATCTATCGCATCATTACTAAACCGGGATGGCATAACCGATTTTCCAAACATTAGACTTTTGGTAAACTTATGGTTTACTATTTCATTTATCTCCATTTTATAATCATTGTGTAGTACAATACATTAAAAAAATGTAGGCACTTTCTCGACTATAATATTTGAGAAATATTTCTGATTTAAAATGAATTTAACATTTCTTTCGCTTAGTGTCTCTGATTTATATGGATTTACTTTATGAAGGATTCATCAATCTCAGCTTAGTAAAACATAATCTTCTAGATGTTTCACTTAATATGAAATGTGAGATTATTTAACTCTTTCCCTCAAGATGATACTACTACGGGTTTATCAATCTCGAATGAATCTCATTTTTGAATCAACACATATCCTACATGGATCGTGTATTCTTTTTCAGATCCTTCTAACTTTTGAGACTTATAAGAATATAATGCAATAAGGATTTTAAATTGCATTTTGAGGTACAATAATATTATGTACCTCTTCCGAAGCATTCATATATATCCTCTTATTAAACATTCTATAAGCTTTTACTACCTTGTATTGTACTCACAATAACTTTTTTCATCTTTAGGTAATTAAATCAGAATTTTTCTTTATTACCATCTTTATTTTCTCAACTTCAAATGAGAATATGAGTTCTGAAAGAAACTCTTTGGTCTTCACCTTACATCAATTGCTCATCGTTTTTTCTGAATCTCAAAGAGACAAGATACAAGTATAAACTTCTTTAATTTCTTTTTCGTAATATGTGTCTGTTATAACATTACTTGTGTAAAATATATGTTTTCCAATATATATAGCATCATTAAAAATTTCTTCGAGAAATTTTTACTTTTAAAATTAACATCCAAAATAGTTGAGATATAGTTATGGACTTTAGGTCTTGTAATCTTTAGATGCATAATACGTAATGAGCTTTATGTAATCACATTTTGGTGATCTTACCTTTCTTTGGATTGTTTTTCAAAACTAATAGATCTTTTAAGATCAAGCCTTAAACTTAAAACCCACATATAAAATGGTAATAAAATATACTAATATAGAACTATGAATTATCTTATATTTATTATATTAAGAAATAAATAATACTACTATATTATTTTTCTCAATCATTAACTTTTTATCACATGATTAGTCATCTCTATATATTGACTAGAATAAAAATCAGATGACATAGATGAATTGGCATAATCAAATTTTAATTGACTATGAATCTATATCAAACATGATAAATAATACTTATCTCAAGGGAGAAATGAACTGAAGATCAGAGATCTGCCATGGCGCTGGTGTTGGAAACACACTTCTTGTACAATCTGTCTTTTATAAATTATCAAAATTTTCCTCATAGAAATATGGCCTTTTCGTTAGTAACCATCAAGGTATTAAAAATTTATGATATTAGACTAATATTAAACCAATAAACCAAGTCAACCACTTATTGTACTCTTACCAACCAGGATATCTATACTATTAAAGTAGAATCCCTACTAGGATTCTGCCCATAGCTTTTGAAGTTATTTATAAGAGAGTGTCATTACCTAATTTGGATTTTTTTAAATTAATTCATTTGCTATATTTATAACCTATCATTTTAAAAAAGTTATTGATCCATAATTAATTCACTTGCCATATTTATAACTAATAATATTTGTAACCAAAATATGTATAACCAATCCCGCACTATATTTATAACTGACCATATTTATTACTCCCTCTGTTTTTATTTGTAAATAGTTTTAATTAAAAGTATGAATATTAAAAAAACTTTTACTTTTGAAAAAAATAGCATTTAATACATAAATTCAACCAATAATAAAAAAGTATGAATTATTTGATTGGTCATACAACATGTAATAAATGTAAAAGGTGCTTTGGATTATGTAAACATCCTACATTGTGAAACAAAATTTTTTTGCGAAAACTACTTACATATCAAAACAGAGGGAGTATATAAGATCTTTATTTAAAAAGAAATAAATCCCGCGCTTTCAAAGCGCGGATCAAAATCTAGTTTATACTATTAAAACATAATCACTCTTAGGATTATGCCCTAACTTTTTGAGTTATTTACAAAGTCATGCCACTACTATTTAATTTTAATTTTAATATTATGTATTGACACTAATCAAGGAAATATTCCCAATAAACGTTTTTGAAAACTTTTTTTCACCCTCATTAATGTTATCTAAAAAATACTCATTCTGTTTCATTATAAGTGTCGTTTTAGGTTTCGGCACACGGATTAAGGAAACAATTAATTTTGTACATTTCCTATAAAAAACACTATTACCTATACACCTAACCATATTTCAACCAATAGAAAAATAAATTTTGCATTGAAATTCGAAAACGACACTTATTTTGTAACGAAAAAAATTCTCTAAAACGACAATTAATATGAAATGGAGGGAGTATTAATGTTGCCTGTAAAATATTGAACCATTAATGCAACATAATTTGGATAGTAATATATCCCCGTATTATTCTTAATAACTTTCTTTTTTGTGTATTAAAAAATTATACCAGAATTTCTTTGTAACTATATATTCTATTATTATTCTCATCCACCAAAATGTTTTGCATACATTTTAATGATGCCCACTTTTTTAATATTGAAAAAAAATTATTTTCTGTTTAAAAGTTTAATAATACTCATTGAGAAAAAAATTTGATTGTGAATTATTTATCCTAAATATTTGTATATCAATGTACTTTTTAAAATCCAATCTTAAAAAATTGTACAAATATATTTTCATGAATCTATATTATTAAAATATAGATAAAACTTTAAAATTAATTTTATTACTACATATTGTATTATGAATTATATAAATTTCAATAAATGATATATCATTATTTAGTAAAATAAAATTATATTTAATATCAATATATTAAATAAAATTGGATTACATATCTATCACTCATCGGTTCAACCAGTTAATTTTGGGTTTTAGCGGATTTTTTCCGGGTTTTATCGGGTAATCGATAGTTCTTAAAACCCAAACATGATTATATATTAGATCACTGGGTTTAGCAGTTTAACTAATGATCCGGGTCCGGTACAAAAGAGGCTGATTTAAATACAAAAATGTTTAAATAGAAAAGTTTTTTTTTTAATTAACAAAACATTTAATGTTATAAATCAAGTGATGAATGTCCATAACCGGCCCGTTCTATAACCGGCCCAAACCCTAGAGGAAAGAGACATAGCTGAAACCCTAGATAGAGGAGAGAGAGGCGGCCGCATGCCTTAGAGGAAAGAGAGAGGCGGCCACAAGCTTTAGAGAAAAGGAAACCCTATTTCATTTTCCTTGTATATGTAATCTTTCCATTTATGTATTTAGTAGTTATCCTAAATCTAGTTGGATTAGGATTTGTACTCTTTCCTTTTATCTCTATCTTGTAATCCTTATATAAGGGATGTCTTATTCATTAATGAAATAGACAGAAACATTCAGCTCTAAATCTATTGTTTCACAACACGTTATCAGCACGATTGTTCTCTCCAATCTAAGCTAAAATCGTCAATCCCTTAAACCTAACCTAGCCGGCGACTTTAACCTAATCCCGACGAACCCTAATTCGTCCTAGCTCGCATTCCCGCTCGTCAGCAACCGATCAGCTCCATCCCTAAGGTGTTCCTGATCCTAGACGACCTCAGCTTCCGTTCGCATCACAGCCAGCTCGTGTTCCCGATCAACCAGCTCGCAATCCCGATCAGCCGCTTGCAAACCCGATAGGAAGCAGCTCGCGAACCCGATAGGAAGCAGACGCGTCCCGTCCCGTTCAGATCGCATCCGATGACAGCCTCCTTTCTCTTTGGTGGTCCGGTTTCAACCTTACAAACAAAGGTATATCGATTAAATCTAAGAACATAATGATCAAACCCTAAAACCCTAATCCATTATTATGGAAATCCTATGTTCTTGATCAAACCCTGAAATTGGTATAACCTAAAACTGATCATCTCATAATCACTAAATTGAAATCGATTCCCTAGAACATGATTGATTGTTTTATTGATTGTTATGATCTGAATTATGAAAACCCTAAATCTTGGAATCGAAAACCCTAAAACCCTAAAGCTTGAAATCGATTTTAAATTGTTCTTGCTTGATTGAATGATTGATGATCTGAGTTTTAAGATTAATAGATTGATTGAATCTCGAAACTAAAATCTTAAGGCCTTGAAACCCTTAACCTCATGTTGATAAAATCGGCCACTTAAATGTTTAAAACCCTAAATCTCGTTTTAAATTCCTAAAGGCCTTGAAACCTTAAATCTCATATTGCTTAAAATTTGAATGATTGATTTGAGGTTTAGGATTGATTACATATTGCATGAGAGTTAGGTTGCTAGATTACTCTGATTCTGAAACCCTAAAATCTAGCCGCATATTACCAACCTTGAAATTGGTAAACCCTAATTGATATGCAACTGAATGATAAGATTGAATGCATCTAATTGATTATCCTTGTTTGCATTATATTCTGTTGTGGCCATGTGATTTTGCTATGAACCATACCGAACGGCCGTGTGGCCTAACCATTCTGATGCATTGTTCATACTCGCGGCCTTGTGCCTTTGATAGATCACATTGTTTGCATCATGTGATTGAAAGCCGTGTGGCTTAATGCATCATAGCTTGGCCGTGTGGCCTAGAGAGACACCATATCTGAATGGTCGTGTGACCTTGCTTGCATATCTCATGAACCGATCTCTAGGATCGTTGTATCACATTACATGGCCATGTGGCCTAAGCATCACATATAGACCTTGCATTCTCGACTTGTCTCGCACCATGGTCGAGTAGTAAATTGCTTTGATCAAGAGACTTATGAAATCATATGCATTGATTATTTGAATTGGTTGCATGAATTCTAAATCATGAATTGATTGATAATATGATTTCAGATGCCGAGATTTGAGCCCTTGGATTATGTTGTCCTAAATCTCTCTGGAGATAATTATCTAGAATGGGCAATGAACACTTCAGTTGTCCTAAAATCGAGAGGACTCGGAAGGAGTATCATTCAAGGTGATTATGCAACTAAAAGTGAAAAGTTAAGAGCCATAATAATTATGCGCCATCATCTCACTGAGGATCTAAGAAATCAGTACCTAAATATTGAGAATCCTCGTGACCTTTGGACAAAATTAAAATCCAGATACACAATGGTGTTATTACCAAAGGTCAGGCATGAATGGATGAGTCTCAGATTCCAGGACTTTGAGTCTGTGGATGAATATCATTTTGCTTTGTCCAAAATCGTTTACAAACTGAGACTATGTGGTGAAGTGGTAACAGAGGAGGATTTACTGGAAAAAACCTTCCTCACAACCGATCCAAGAGATCTATTGTTACAACATATCTATAGAGAAAAAGGTTTCACCACCTATAATGATCTGCTCTCATGCCTAACTAAGCAGAGTAATCAGTTGCTAAAAAGAAATAGTGAGATGAGATATCCTGAAGCAAATAAGACTGATATGGATCAGGATGAATCCAAGGCAGTCGTGTCCAATGTAACTGATGGTGTGGCCGGCATGTCTATTGACTAAAGAAAGATCTCGACATGCTAATTGTGTTTTAAGTCTTTGATTTGTGTTTTGCTTTAAACCTAATTGTCATTCACGATTTTATATATAATAATAGAATTGATTTGAGTTCATTACTATTATATCTTGTCTGATCTTGCTTGATAATGTGAATGATTGATAAAGAAATCGCCTAAAAGGCATTATGGTACTGTATAGTAGCCTAGTAAGAAATCTATTGCTAAGACATTGCCTAAAGGGCATTATATACACCCAAGAATGTATGACCCATTGAGTTAATATGGTTTCCAAATAGAAACAATTGGCGGCAAAAGGAAACAAGTTCCTTCAGATTTAAGAAAGAAAGAAAACGCCTAAGACCCTTTTAAGAAAGTAGTCAAGACTATACTGATGCAGGACTTTTCAAGGGTCCAAGATCAAATCAATGTAGTATAAAAGATTATCGAACCAATCCTAGGTGATTCTAAAGCAAAGGGAATGCAAGTTCATGCTTAAGCTAAGTACGATCCGGTTTTAAAGATGGTATGAACTAAGAACTAATAAGCTAATGCAATAAAGTAATGATCTTTCTTTCTGAATTTGAAGCAAGAGGACTCATGGGGCTAGGCATTTGATCTCGGATGATGTAGATCCAATCTAAGGGTGGCAAGGTATCAATCAAACACTTTCCTTATGCCTAGACACTAAGCTAAACAAGTTCTATCTCTAGATGAATGTTCTTTTGGTAAAGCAACTCAAGCATCTAATCTCTTAGGTTGAATGTTACTAAAGAAAACATGGAGAACAAGTCCAATAGCAATCTTAACTCCTTTAGCAACTAATCTCTTAGGTAAAGCAAGCTAAAAGCATTGAAGAGTTGGTTCAGACATTTCATCATACACCTTGTGGGCAGGAAATGCCTAGAGATCTATTTTAGTATGATCAAGACTAAAATAGCATTGAGAACCCTCAACAGGCAAGAAAACAAGTAAATCTAACACTAAACACCCTATATCTTCTCTAATCACCCTTAATCACCCTAGCCCATGAATCCAAGATTAGTCTACTCACTAATAGACATGAATAACCCCAAAACCATGGATGATTCAAGGTTAAACATGATTAGAGAGCAAGATAATCAAGCAAAGATAAGAAATTATGATCAAGGTTAGATTTTTTTTCCAAAATGGTCTTTGATTTGATAGATAATAAGATAAAATCTCAACTTTGGGATTACAAGAGTATTTATATGTCCTTGGAAAATCTAATGGTTTCCTTTAGAAAGTCTAAAATACCCTAAAAAGATGTCTAAAATCGCAAAAGTAAAACCCGCGACTCGGGTAGAAGTCATCAGTCGCAACCCGCGTCGTCCATCCCGCGTCAGCTCCTCGTCCAGCTTCTGGTGAGGCCACCCGGGTAAGCTAACCCGCGTCCATCTACCCGCGTCGGCCCTCTCGTCCATCTTCCTCTTCTCGCGCCCGGGTAAGAGTTTGTCCAACCCGCGTCAGGGTTGATATGCCTCCAGTAAATCGATCGTAACTCCTCCAATACAGATCCAAATGACTTGAAACCACTTCCATTGGAAAGCTAACTCAATTTACTATGTCTTCCAAAAATATTAGCAACAGAAGAGATCTTTAAGACCTCCATCCATGATCATCTTTCACCCTTTTTCACCACAAATGTTTCTAAACACCTCCAAGAACTCCATAGCACACTCTAGCCTCCAATAAAAACTCATGTATGCAAAATGGACCCTAAAGATGCCTAATTCCTAATCTACGTGATCGTTATGTACAAGAAATGATGGTTAAAACAATGTAAATATGCCAGATATCAACTCCCCCACACTAGTCATTTACTTGTCCTCAAGTAAACTTTTCAAAAACTCAAGAAGGAGAGATATAAAAATGGGAGCTTAGCCAAAAGAAACACTTTCTAGCCTTCAATATGACATCCCAAATAAAACATAGCAAATAGCATGAGCAACTCCCTTATTATACTCTAGCTTCTCTAGGCCTATCCATACTCTTATGCCTCTACTCAAGTTGCAATACTCATCAACTAACAAGTTCCTTCAACCAGCTCTCACATTGATTAACACACACACACACAAGGTGAATTCTCACAAATGGGCACATGATCTCAATCATTTGGCTAGGTAAGCAATGGTCTAATATGAATGAAAAGAAGGATTCAAATGTTATTATTCCAAGGTGGTTATCACTCAAGAACAAGGAACTTGATCATTATGCAAAATTTATCTTAGATTAGAAGCAACTCATGCATACATAGATTCATTTTCATCATTCTACCATTTTACTAAGTGATTACAAGTTCTACCCTTTTATCATCATCTCAAAACCAAAATAAAATCCACTCACATCACTCGCCCAATGAACAACTCTCTTTTTCTTTTGACTCAACCAACTAGGGACTTTAATTCATTTTCTTTACAACACTTAACTCTAACTCTTTCTCATTTCCTTCCCCACTTTCTCTTTGATTCTTTTTTCTCTTTTTTTTTTTTTTTTTTTTTTTTTTTAAGGGGGAAGGTTCTTTTGTACATAACCTAGAGCTTCATATTTTCTTTTTCTCCCTAGAGTTTTCTTTTCTAATGACACTCTTTTATTCATCTTTCTCATCTTTCTCACTCTCCAAACCCAAGATATTAACATTTAGAACACATAAAACCCCTCTCACCATCCCCAAATGCTAGCTCATTTTGCTAGCAAGAGATGAGAACAAATCTATGTCGCCTCCAATACTCTCAAGATTTTGCACATGACAAGCTATAAAAAGAGGCCTCACTCATGCAATTCAATGTTTGGTCTCAAAGAATGGTTAGGGTTGTAGGGTATGGAGTGCCATTTGGGTTAACAAAGATTGGTATAATGGAATAAGATAACCCAAATGTGTATGAGATCCATGATCAAGTATGCAAGTGCCCATATGCAAGAGAGATTAAGTTCATTCAAGCCAAGTTCAGTTTGGAACTGATTTTAAGAACAATGCCAATATCAAGCAAGCAAACAAGTTTTAAGAAGAGTTTTCAAGGCTCGAAGCTTACAAGTTTTTTCAAAAGATGCTTAAGCTACTTGATAGGTTTAGCTAGGATGTCAAATTGAGTTCTAGACATGTGTTCTTTACAAGGTTTCTCCCAATGCATGAATGCAATCTAAATGCTTCTAGACTCAATCCTAAAGATGTAAATGATGCAACTAAATGCTTATTTTTGTGATTTTCGAAATTTTTCTATTTTTGTGGATTTTCTATGCAAATAATTATTCACAATGCAATGCATGAGACTTAATAACAAGTAGACAAAACAAAACACAATGTGAGATAGTAGACTCTCCCCCAAACTTACTTCACACAGTCTCTTGTGTGAGAATAAGCTCAAAGGAGAGATCTAAGGAAAATACATAAACATGATAACTTACAAAGCTAGAATGCACTTACTTGAAGTTGGCTGTCATAAGAGAAGAGAAATGAGGAGGGAGGACTTGTTGTCACCTTGGAATTTTTGACATGACCTTTGGGAATTTTTTAGAATTCCCCCAAACTTGTCCCTAAGCTTATTCAAACACACTAAAGCAAGAAAAAGATATATACAGAGGATACCATGGGACTTACTCCCAAGTGAGCTTGTTTTATGTCTCTAGCTTGACTTTCCTTCCAATTGGCTAATGAAGAGGAGGATCTTTCCCACCTTCAAGAGTGATGGTGAGGACTTGAGAGAGAAGCTCTTGAAGCTTGATTGGATCATCTTGGAGCTGTGAAGTGATGATGGTTTTTGCACTTGAGAATGGTGTAGACTTTCCCTTGCATTTGATCTTGTACTCAATAGCTCCATCCTTGAACTTCATTGGGTGAAGAGTAAGAGTATGTGGCATTATATCAAGAGGTGGAGGGTAATGTTCTTTCATCGTCTTATTTTTGCCATGAGCAGCCTTTGTGGCTCTACTCACCTCCTCCTTTGTAGCATTTTCCAAGTGCTCATCACACAGCTCTTTAGAGGACTCTCCAGCAAGACCTTCTTTCTTAATACCAACCCCTTCAGCCTTGGTCTTCTCAATGGAGGATGCTCCACAAGTGATTGTTCCACAATACTCAGCAATCATCTTTGGTGATTGTAGTGGATAGGAGACATCTTTGTTCACATTTACGAGTGTGACCTTCTTGTTGGCAAAGTCTATGCAAGCTCCTACTGTTGTAAGGAATAGAGTGCCAAGGATCAATGGGACTCTCTTCTCAGTTGCCATCTTCAGAACAGTGAGGTCTATAGGAATGGTGCGTGCTCCAATCTTCAAAGGGAAGTCCTTGATGAGACCAATAGGAGTTGTAGAAGAGGAATCTCCAAACTGTAGGGAAGATGTGTTTAGCTCCATGCTCTCAATCCCTAGACTCTTCATTATCTCTTTTGAGATCACATTCACACTTGCACCAGAATCAACAAGAGCATCATTAAAAGTGAGCTTACCAAGGTAGCAAGGCAAGGTGAACATCCCTTGAGACTCAAGCTTAGGGAGGGACTTTGGAGGGATTGGTGGATCAATCTTCGTAATGGAGATGTCCAAAAGCTCGGTTACTTCAGCTTGGTGGTCTAGAATGTCATTGATGAGCATCATCTGGACATGAGCTTCACGCATACCCGAGATTTCTGGAAGCCTGACCCCAACATCACTAAGATCTTTCCTGAACTTGGAGAGCACCTTCTTCTGAGCTTTGGTGAGAACTCTTTGGGGGAAAGGGAGCTTATCATAGGGTGATAGCTCAACCACAGTGGCTTCCTCTAGCTTAACCTTTTTCAGCTTGTTGTCAGCTCTCTTCTCAACTTGTTTCTCAGCCTTGTGCTCAGCTTTTTGCAGATTCATTGCTTCAACCTTCCTGGCAGCGTCCTTCACAATCTGTGCTTCAGCTGTGGCCACAACAAATCTCTTAACTTCCCCAAACTCAGTTCCAAATACCAGTCTTCCAATCTCATCCTCCCCTTTCTCATGATCACTCAGCTCAATCTCTGGAGAAGTAGTGGAGAAGACAACATTGCAAGACTCATTGGGGTTCTTTTCTGGTTTCCCTGGTAGAGACCCCATTGGCTGCTTGGAGGATGAAGGCATAGAAGCAACTTGAATCTCCAAAGCCTTGAGACGAGAGGCAAGTTGCATGTACTTGTTGTTGAGGTCAGAATAGTTCCCATCAATCTTTGCATGGATGTTCTTGAACTCATAAATCATGGTCTTCTCATTTCTGGCCTGAAATTCCAAGAGTTGCTTGAACATAGAATCCACACTTGAATCTTGAGCATGAGCTTGAGAAGAGCTTCCTTGAGTATGAGGAGACTGGTCGGCTTGGTAACCTCCTTGCTGATTGTTCTAGAGTGGTCTTTGCTGGTAGTTGTTTTGGTACTGAAAGTTGGGCTCTTTCTTGTACCATGTGCCATTAGCATTGATGAAGCACAGCTCCTCTTGGCCTTCTAAACCATCAACCTCATTGATCACTGGAGGTGCCTCTTGTTTCTGGTCACCAACAAAGTTCATCTTCTCCTGCTTAGCCTTTTCTGCAAGGAGTAGATCCAACTTGGCTTGGAGAGACTTCAGCTCTTTCCTGGTGTGCTGATCATCACCTCTGTTGCTTCTATCATACTCCTCACTGTAGACTGAGTCACTCTAAGCTATGTTCTCCACCAGCTCCTCTGCATCTTCTTCAGTTTTACCCAAGAAGAAACCATTGCTGGCTGTGTCTAGTCTGCTCATGAACTCTGGAAGAGCACCTCTGTAAAAGGTACTGAGCAAACTCTCCTCGGTGAAGCCATTATGTGGGCATTGAGACCAATAGCCCTTGAACCTCTCCCAAGCTTCACTAAAGCCCTCTAGGTTCTTCTGCTGAAAGCTAGAGATCTCATTCCTGATCTTGGCCGTCCTTGAGATAGAGAAGAACTTCTCTAGGAAAGCCCTCTTGCACTCATTCCAAGTTGTGATAGAGTCACTTGGAAGAGTCTTCTCCCATTGGTGTGCTTTGTCTCCCAAAGAAAAGGGGAACAGCTTGAGCTTGAAGGCATCTTCAGAAACACCATTGGTCTTGGACAAGCCACAATATTTATCAAAGTTGTACAAGTGATCAAAAGGGTCTTCAGCAGCAAGGCCATGATACTTGTTGTTCTCTATGGTGTTAAGCAGCCCTGACTTGTTCTCAAAGTTGTTGTTCTCCACAGCTGGTGCTCTGATTCCCAACCTATGACCATGAATGTGAGATTGATCATAGGCTCCAATGGCTCTAACTTAGCGCTGTGGATGCTGTGGTCTAAGATGATCAACTCTTGGATCAATGCCCCCTAGGGCATCACCATATTGAGGCGGATTCTCCATATCAAACCCCAACCTTTGCAAGCGAGCCTGTTGCTCTACTTCTCTTCTCTGTCTTGCAATCTCCCTCTCAAGTGCTCTAATGTCTTCAACTCTTGGAACTAGGTTTGTTGGACCTTTTCTCCTTGTGTTCATACACCTGAAATGCAAAGGGGGAAGAACAAAGAGAAGCAATAACACAATTAAATAAAAATTGACTTAGTCTCAAGCAAATGACTAAATCTCAATATCACAATCAACTTAGAATTCGGCAACGGCGCCAATTTTATGCAAGACTTTTCAAGGGTCCAAGATCAAATCAATGTAGTATAAAAGATTGTCGAACCAATCCTAGGTGATTCTAAAGCAAAGGGAATGCAAGTTCATGCTTAAGCTAAGTGCGATCCGGTTTTAAAGATGGTATGAACTAAGAACTAATAAGCTAATGCAATAAAGTAATGATCTTTCTTTCTCAATTTGACGCAAGAGGACTCAAGGGGCTAGACATTTGATCTCGGATGATGTAGATCCAATCTAAGGGTGGCAAGGTATCAATCAAACACTTTCCTTATGCCTAGACACTAAGCTAAACAAGCTCTATCTCTAGATGAATGTTCTTTTGGTAAAGCAACTCAAGCATCTAATCTCTTAGGTTGAATGTTACTAAAGCAAATATGGAGAACAAGTCCAATAGCAATCTTAACTCCTTTAGCAACTAATCTCTTAGGTAAAACAAGCTAAAAGCATTGAAGATTTGGTTCAGGCATTTCATCATACACCTTGTGGGCAGGAAATGCCTAGAGATCTATTTTAGTATGATCAAGACTAAAATAGCATTGAGAACCCTCAACAAGCAAGGAAACAAGTAAATCTAACACTAAACACCCTAGATCTTCTCTAATCACCCTTAATCATCCTAGCCCATGAATCCAAGATTAGTCTACTCACTAATAGACATGAATAACCCCAAAACCATGGATGATTCCAGGTTAAACATGATTAGAAAGCAAGATAATCAAGCAATGATAAGAAATTATGATCAAGGTTAGATCTTTTTTCTAAAATGGTCTTTGATTTGATAGATAATAAGATAAGATCCCAACTTTGGGATTACAGGAGTATTTATATATCCTTGGAAAATCTAATGGTTTCCTTTAGAAAGTCTAAAATACCCTAAAAAGATGTCTAAAATCGCCAAAGTAAAACCCGCGACTCGGTTAGAAATCATCAGTCGCAACCCACGTCGTCCAACCCGCGTCAGCTCCTCGTCCAGCTTCTGGTGAGGCCGCCTGGGTAAGCTAACCCGTGTCCATCTACCCGCGTCGGCCCTCTCGTCCATCTAACTCTTCTCGCGCCCGGGTAAGGGAACCCGAGTTGGTCCAACCCGCGTCAGAGTTGATACGCCTCCAGTAAATCGATCATAACTCCTCCAATACAGATCCAAATGACTTGAAACCACTTCCATTGGAAAGATAACTCAATTTACTATGTCGTACCAAAATATTAGCAACAGAATAGATCTTTAAGACCTCCATCCATGATCATCTTTCACTCTTTTTCACCACAAATGTCTCTAAACACCTCCAAGAACTCCATATCACACTCTAGCCTCTAATAAAGACTCATGTATGCAAAATGGACCATAAAGATGCCTAATTCCTAATCTACATGATCATTATGTACAAGAAATGATGGTTAAAACCATGTAAATATGCAAGATATCATATACCTATGTAATCTACTGATCAAAACTATACTACAGATCAGTATGGTAAGAGGCAAGAGCCGTGGTGATCATACTGATATATCCCACGAAAATTATGCACTTTATGGCCAGGTACACGGATTGCATGACCAATGAATCAGCTCCATCCCTAAGGTGTTCCTGATCGTAGACGACCTCAGCTTCCGTTCGCATCACAGCCAGCCCGTGTTCCCGATCAACCAGCTCACAATCCCGATCAGCCGCTTGCAAACCCGATAGGAAGCAGCTCGCGAACCCGATAGGAAGCAGACGCGTCCCGTCCCGTTCAGATCACATCCGACGACAGCCAGCTCGCGCCCGTCCGTGTGCAGCTCGAGGTTCATCCTTTCTCTTTGGTGGTCCGGTTTCAACCTTACAAACAAAAGTATATCGATTAAATCTAAGAACATAATGATCAAACCCTAAAACCCTAATCCATTATTATGGAAATCCTATGTTCTTGATCAAACCCTGAAATTGGTATAACCTAAAACTGATCATCTCATAATCACTAAATTGAAATCGATTCCCTAGAACATGATTGATTGTTTTATTGATTGTTATGATCTGAATTATGAAAACCCTAAATCTTGGAATCGAAAACCCTAAAACCCTAAAGCTTGAAATCGATTTTAAATTGTTCTTGCTTGATTGAATGATTGATGATCTGAGTTTTAAGATTAATAGATTGATTGAATCTCTAAACTAAAATCTTAAGGCCTTGAAACCCTTAACCTCATGTTGATAAAATCGGCCACTTAAATGTTTAAAACCCTAAATCTCGTTTTAAATTCCTAAAGGCCTTGAAACCTTAAATCTCATATTGCTTAAAATTTGAATGATTGATTTGAGGTTTAGGATTGATTACATATTGCATGAGAGTTAGGTTCCTAGATTACTCAGATTCTGAAACCCTAAAATCTAGCCGCATATTACCAACCTTGAAATTGGTAAACCCTAATTGATATGCAACTGAATGATAAGATTGAATGCATCTAATTGATTATCCTTGTTTGCATTATATTCTGTTGTGGCCATGTGATTTTGCTATGAACCATACCGAACGGCCGTGTGGCCTAACCATTCTGATGCATTGTTCATACTCGCGGCCTTGTGCCCTTGATAGATCACATTGTTTGCATCATGTGATTGAAAGCCGTGTGGCTTAATGCATCATAGCTTGGCCGTGTGGCCTAGAGAGACACCATATCTGAATGGTCGTGTGACCTTGCTTGCATATCTCATGAACCGATCTCTAGGATCGTTGTATCACATTACATGGCCATGTGGCCTAAGCATCACATATAGACCTTGCATTCTCGACTTGTCTCGCACCATGGTCGAGTAGTAAATTGCTTTGATCAAGAGACTTATGAAATCATATGCATTGATTATTTGAATTGGTTGCATGAATTCTAAATCATGAATTGATTGATAATATGATTTCAGATGCCGAGATTTGAGCCCTTGGATTATGTTGTCCTAAATCTCTCTGGAGATAATTATCTAGAATGGGCAATGAACACTTCAGTTGTCCTAAAATCGAGAGGACTCGGAAGGAGTATCATTCAAGGTGATTATGCAACTAAAAGTGAAAAGTTAAGAGCCATAATAATTATGCGCCATCATCTCACTGAGGATCTAAGAAATCAGTACCTAAATATTGAGAATCCTCGTGACCTTTGGACAAAATTAAAATCCAGATACACAATGGTGTTATTACCAAAGGTCAGGCATGAATGGATGAGTCTCAGATTCCAGGACTTTGAGTCTGTGGATGAATATCATTTTGCTTTGTCCAAAATCGTTTACAAACTGAGACTATGTGGTGAAGTGGTAACAGAGGAGGATTTACTGGAAAAAACCTTCCTCACAACCGATCCAAGAGATCTATTGTTACAACATATCTATAGAGAAAAAGGTTTCACCACCTATAATGATCTGCTCTCATGCCTAACTAAGCAGAGTAATCAGTTGCTAAAAAGAAATAGTGAGATGAGATATCCTGAAGCAAATAAGACTGATATGGATCAGGATGAATCCAAGGCAGTCGTGTCCAATGTAACTGATGGTGTGGCCGGCATGTCTATTGACTAAAGAAAGATCTCGACATGCTAATTGTGTTTTAAGTCTTTGATTTGTGTTTTGCTTTAAACCTAATTGTCATTCACGATTTTATATATAATAATAGAATTGATTTGAGTTCATTACTATTATATCTTGTCTGATCTTGCTTGATAATGTGAATGATTGATAAAGAAATCGCCTAAAAGGCATTATGGTACTGTATAGTAGCCTAGTAAGAAATCTATTGCTAAGACATTGCCTAAAGGGCATTATATACACCCAAGAATGTATGACCCATTGAGTTAATATGGTTTCCAAATAGAAACAATTGGCGGCAAAAGGAAACAAGTTCCTTCAGATTTAAGAAAGAAAGAAAACGCCTAAGACCCTTTTAAGAAAGTAGTCAAGACTATACTGATGCAGGACTTTTCAAGGGTCCAAGATCAAATCAATGTAGTATAAAAGATTATCGAACCAATCCTAGGTGATTCTAAAGCAAAGGGAATGCAAGTTCATGCTTAAGCTAAGTACGATCCGGTTTTAAAGATGGTATGAACTAAGAACTAATAAGCTAATGCAATAAAGTAATGATCTTTCTTTCTGAATTTGAAGCAAGAGGACTCATGGGGCTAGGCATTTGATCTCGGATGATGTAGATCCAATCTAAGGGTGGCAAGGTATCAATCAAACACTTTCCTTATGCCTAGACACTAAGCTAAACAAGTTCTATCTCTAGATGAATGTTCTTTTGGTAAAGCAACTCAAGCATCTAATCTCTTAGGTTGAATGTTACTAAAGAAAACATGGAGAACAAGTCCAATAGCAATCTTAACTCCTTTAGCAACTAATCTCTTAGGTAAAGCAAGCTAAAAGCATTGAAGAGTTGGTTCAGACATTTCATCATACACCTTGTGGGCAGGAAATGCCTAGAGATCTATTTTAGTATGATCAAGACTAAAATAGCATTGAGAACCCTCAACAGGCAAGAAAACAAGTAAATCTAACACTAAACACCCTATATCTTCTCTAATCACCCTTAATCACCCTAGCCCATGAATCCAAGATTAGTCTACTCACTAATAGACATGAATAACCCCAAAACCATGGATGATTCAAGGTTAAACATGATTAGAGAGCAAGATAATCAAGCAAAGATAAGAAATTATGATCAAGGTTAGATTTTTTTTCCAAAATGGTCTTTGATTTGATAGATAATAAGATAAAATCTCAACTTTGGGATTACAAGAGTATTTATATGTCCTTGGAAAATCTAATGGTTTCCTTTAGAAAGTCTAAAATACCCTAAAAAGATGTCTAAAATCGCAAAAGTAAAACCCGCGACTCGGGTAGAAGTCATCAGTCGCAACCCGCGTCGTCCAACCCGCTTCAGCTCCTCGTCCAGCTTCTGGTGAGGCCGCCCGGGTAAGCTAACCCGCGTCCATCTACCCGTGTCGGCCCTCTCGTCCATCTTCCTCTTCTCGCGCCCGGGTAAGAGTTGGTCCAACCCGCGTCAGGGTTGATATGCCTCCAGTAAATCGATCATAACTCCTCCAATACAGATCCAAATGACTTGAAACCACTTCCATTGGAAAGCTAACTCAATTTACTATGTCTTCCAAAAATATTAGCAACAGAAGAGATCTTTAAGACCTCCATCCATGATCATCTTTCACCCTTTTTCACCACAAATGTCTCTAAACACCTCTAAGAACTCCATAGCACACTCTAGCCTCTAATAAAAACTCATGTATGCAAAATGGACCCTAAAGATGCCTAATTCTTAATCTATGTGATCATTATGTACAAGAAATGATGGTTAAAACCATGTAAATATGCAAGATATCAACTCTCCCACACTAGTCATTTACTTGTCCTCAAGTAAACTTTTCAAAAACTCAAGAAGGAGAGATATAAAGATGGGAGCTTAGCCAAAAGAAACACTTTCTAGCCTTCAATATGACATCCCAAATAAAACATTGCAAATAGCATGAGCAACTCCCTTATTATACTCTAGCTTCTCTAGGCCTATCCATACTCTTATGCCTCTACTCAAGTTGCAATACTCATCAACTAACAAGTTCCTTCAACCAGCTCTCACATTGATTAACACACACACACACAAGGTGAATTCTCACAAATGGGCACATGATCTCAATCATTTGGCTAGGTAAGCAATGGTCTAATATGAATGAAAAGAAGGATTCAAATGTTATTATTCCAAGGTGGTTATCACTCAAGAACAAGGAACTTGATCATTATGCAAAATTTATCTTAGATTAGAAGCAACTCATGCATACATAGATTCATTCTTATCATTCTACCATTTTACTAAGTGATTACAAGTTCTACCCTTTTATCATCATCTCAAAACCAAAATAAAACCCACTCACATCACTCGCCCAATGAACAACTCTCTTTTTTTTTACTCAACCAACTAGGGACTTTAATTCCTTTTCTTGACAACACTTAACTCTAACTCTTTCTCATTTCCTTCCCCACTTTCTCTTTGATTCTTTTTCTCTTTTTTTTTTTTTTTTTTATAAGGGGGAAGGTTCTTTTGTACATAACCTAGAGCTTCATATTTTCTTTTTCTCCCTAGAGTTTTCTTTTCTAATGACACTCTTTTATTCATCTTTCTCATCTTTCTCACTCTCCAAACCCAAGATATTAACATTTAGAACACATAAAACCCCTCTCACCATCCCCAAATGCTAGCTCATTTTGCTAGCACGAGATGAGAACAAATCTATGTCGCATCCAATACTCTCAAGATTTTGCACATGACAAGCTATAAAAAGAGGCCTCACTCATGCAATTCAATGTTTGGTCTCAAAGAATGGTTAGGGTTGTAGGGTATGGAGTGCCATTTGGGTTAACAAAGATTGGTATAATGGAATAAGATAACCCAAATGTGTATGAGATCCATGATCAAGTATGCAAGTGCCCATATGCAAGAGAGATTAAGTTCATTCAAGCCAAGTTCAGTTTGGAGCTGATTTTAAGAACAATGCCAATATCAAGCAAGCAAACAAGTTTCAAGAAGAGTTTTCAAGGCTCGAAGCTTACAAGTTTTTTCAAAAGATGCTTAAGCTACTTGATATGTTTTAGCTAGGATGTCAAATTGAGTTCTAGACATGTATTCTTTACAAGGTTTCTCCCAATGCATGAATGCAATCTAAATGCTTCTAGACTCAATCCTAAAGATGTAAATGATGCAACTAAATGCTTATTTTTGTGATTTTCGAAATTTTTCTATTTTTGTGGATTTTCTATGCAAATAATTATTCACAATGCAATGCATGAGACTTAATGACAAGTAGACAAAACAAAACACAATGTGAGATAGTAGACTCTCCCCCAAACTTACTTCACACAGTCTCTTGTGTGAGAATAAGCTCAAAGGAGAGATCTAAGAGAAATACATAAACATGATAACTTACAAAGCTAGAATGCACTTACTTGAAGTTGGCTGTCATAAGAGAAGGGAAATGAGGAGGGAGGACTTGTTGTCACCTTGGAATTTTTGACATGACCTTTGGGAATTTTTTAGAATTCCCCCAAACTTGTCCCTAAGCTTATTCAAACACACTAAAGCAAGAAAAAGATATATACAGAGGATACCATGGGACTTACTCCCAAGTGAGCTTGTTTTATGTCTCTAGCTTGACTTTCCTTCCAATTGGCTAATGAAGAGGAGGATCTTTCCCACCTTCAAGAGTGATGGTGAGGACTTGAGAGAGAAGCTCTTGAAGCTTGATTGGATCATCTTGGAGCTGTGAAGTGATGATGGTTTTTGCACTTGAGAATGGTGTAGACTTTCCCTTGCATTTGATCTTGTACTCAATAGCTCCATCCTTGAACTTCATTGGGTGAAGAGTAAGAGTATGTGGCATTATATCAAGAGGTGGAGGGTAATGTTCTTTCATCATCTTATTTTTGCCATGAGCAGCCTTTGTGGCTCTACTCACCTCCTCCTTTGTAGCATTTTCCAAGTGCTCATCACACAGCTCTTTAGAGGACTCTCCAGCAAGACCTTCTTTCTTAATACCAACCCCTTCAGCCTTGGTCTTCTCATGGAGGATGCTCCACAAGTGATTGTTCCACAATACTCAGCAATCATCTTTGGTGATTGTAATGGATAGGAGACATCTTTGTTCAGATTTACGAGTGTGACCTTCTTGTTGGCAAAGTCTATGCAAGCTCCTACTGTTGTAAGGAATAGAGTGCCAAGGATCAATGGGACTCTCTTCTCAGTTGCCATCTTCAGAACAGTGAGGTCTATAGGAATGGTGCATGCTCCAATCTTCAAAGGGAAGTCCTTGATGAGACCAATAGGAGTTGTAGAAGAGGAATCTCCAAACTGTAGGGAAGATGTTTTTGGCTCCATGCTCTCAATCCCTAGACTCTTCAACATCTCTTTTGAGATCACATTCACACTTGCACCAGAATCAACAAGAGCATCACCAAAAGTGAGCTTACCAAGGTAGCAAGGTAAGGTGAACATCCCTTGAGACTCAAGCTTAGGGAGGGACTTTGGAGGGATTGGTGGATCAATCTTCGTAATGGAGATGTCCAAAAGCTCGGCCACTTCAGCTTGGTGGTCTAGAATGTCATTGATGAGCATCATCAGGACATGAGTTTCACGCATACCCGAGATTTCTGGAAGCCTGACCCCAACATCACTAAGATCTTTCCTGAACTTGGAGAGCACCTTCTTCTGAGCTTTGGTGAGAACTCTTTGGGGGAAAGGGAGCTTATCATAGGGTGATAGCTCAACCTCAGTGGCTTCCTCTAGCTTAACCTTTTTCAGCTTGTTGTCAGCTCTCTTCTCAACTTGTTTCTCAGCCTTGTGCTCAGCTCTTTGCAAATTCGTTGCTTCAACCTTCCTGGCAGCGTCCTTCATAATCTGTGCTTCAGCTGTGGCCACAACAAATCTCTTAACTTCCCCAAACTCAGTTCCAAATACCAGTCTTTCAATCTCATCCTCCCCTTTCTCATGATCACTCAGCTCAATCTCTGGAGAAGTAGTGGAGAAGACAACATTGCAAGACTCATTGGGGTTCTTTTCTGGTTTCCCTGGTAGAGACCCCATTGGCTGCTTGGAGGATGAAGGCATAGAAGCAACTTGACTCTCCAAAGCCTTGAGACGAGAGGCAAGTTGCATGTACTTGTTGTTGAGGTCAGAATAGTTCCCATCAATCTTTGCATGGATGTTCTTGAACTCATAAATCATGGTCTTCTCATTTCTGGCCTGAAATTCCAAGAGTTGCTTGAACATAGAATCCACACTTGAATCTGGAGCTTGAGCTTGAGAAGAGCTTCCTTGAGTCTGAGGAGACTGGTTGGCTTGGTAACCTCCTTGCTGATTGTTCTAGAGTGGCCTTTGCTGGTAGTTGTTTTGGTACTGAAAGTTGGGCTCTTTCTTGTACCATGTGCCATTAGCATTGATGAAGCACAGCTCCTCTTGGCCTTCTAAACCATCAACCTCATTGATCACTGGAGGTGCCTCTTGTTTCTGGTCACCAACAAAGTTCATCTTCTCCTGCTTAGCCTTTTCTGCAAGGAGTAGATCCAACTTGGCTTGGAGAGACTTCAGCTCTTTCCTGGTGTGCTGATCATCACCTCTGTTGCTTCTATCATACTCCTCACTGTAGACTGAGTCACTCTTAACTATGTTCTCCACCAGCTCCTCTGCATCTTCTTCAGTTTTACCCAAGAAGAAACCATTGCTGGCTGTGTCTAATCTGCTCATGAACTCTGGAAGAGCACCTCTGTAAAAGGTACTGAGAAAACTCTCCTCGGTGAAGCCAAGATGTGGGCATTGAGACCAATAGCCCTTGAACCTCTCCCAAGCTTCACTAAAGCCCTCTAGGTTCTTCTGTTGAAAGCTAGAGATCTCATTCCTGATCTTGGCCGTCCTTGTGATAGAGAAGAACTTCTCTAAGAAAGCCCTCTTGCACTCATTCCAAGTTGTGATAGAGTCACTTGGAAGAGTCTTCTCCCATTGGTGTGCTTTGTCTCCCAAAGAAAAGGGGAACAGCTTGAGCTTGAAGGCATCTTCAGAAACACCATTGGTCTTGGACAAGCCACAATATTTATCAAAGTTGTACAAGTGATCAAAAGGGTCTTCAGCAGCAAGGCCATGATACTTGTTGTTCTCTATGGTGTTAAGCAGCCCTGACTTGATCTCAAAGTTGTTGTTCTCCACAGCTGGTGCTCTGATTCCCAACCTATGACCATGAATGTGAGGTTGATCATAGGCTCCAATGGCTCTAGCTTAGCGCTGTGGATGCTGTGGTCTAAGATGATCAACTCTTGGATCAATGCCCCCTAGGGCATCACCATATTGAGGCGGATTCTCCATATCAAACCCCAACCTATGCAAGCGAGCCTGTTGCTCTACTTCTCTTCTCTGTCTTGCAATCTCCCTCTCAAGTGCTCTAATGTCTTCAACTCTTGGAACTAGGTTTGTTGGACCTTTTCTCCTTGTGTTCATACACCTGAAATGCAAAGGGGGAAGAACAAAGAGAAGCAATAACACAATTAAATAAAAATTGACTTAGTCTCAAGCAAATGACTAAATCTCAATATCACAATCAACTTAGAATTCGGCAACGGCGCCAATTTTATGCAAGACTTTTCAAGGGTCCAAGATCAAATCAATGTAGTATAAAAGATTGTCGAACCAATCCTAGGTGATTCTAAAGCAAAGGGAATGCAAGTTCATGCTTAAGCTAAGTGCGATCCAGTTTTAAAGATGGTATGAACTAAGAACTAATAAGCTAATGCAATAAAGTAATGATCTTTCTTTCTCAATTTGACGCAAGAGGACTCATGGGGCTAGACATTTGATCTCGGATGATGTAGATCCAATCTAAGGGTGGCAAGGTATCAATCAAACACTTTCCTTATGTCTAGACACTAAGCTAAACAAGCTCTATCTCTAGATGAATGTTCTTTTGGTAAAGCAACTCAAGCATCTAATCTCTTAGTTTGAATGTTACTAAAGCAAACATGGAGAACAAGTCCAATAGCAATCTTAACTCCTTTAGCAACTAATCTCTTAGGTAAAGCAAGCTAAAAGCATTGAAGAGTTGGTTCAGGCATTTCATCATACACCTTGTGGGCAGGAAATGCCTAGAGATCTATTTTAGTATGATCAAGACTAAAATAGCATTGAGAACCCTCAACAAGCAAGGAAACAAGTAAATCTAACACTAAACACCCTAGATCTTCTCTAATCACCCTTAATCACCCTAGCCCATGAATCCAAGATTAGTCTACTCACTAATAGACATGAATAACCCCAAAACCATGGATGATTCAAGGTTAAACATGATTAGAGAGCAAGATAATCAAGCAAAGATAAGAAATTATGATCAAGGTTAGATCTATTTTCTAAAATGATCTTTGATTTGATAGATAATAAGATAAGATCCCAACTTTGGGATTACAAGAGTATTTATATATCCTTGGAAAATCTAATGGTTTCCTTTAGAAAGTCTAAAATACCCTAAAAAGATGTCTAAAATCGCCAAAGTAAAACCCGCGACTCGGGTAGATGTCATCAGTCGCAACCCGCGTCGTCCAACCCGCGTCAGCTCCTCGTCGAGCTTCTGGTGAGGCCGCCTGGGTAAGCTAACCTGTGTCCATCTACCCGCGTCGGCCCTCTCGTCCATCTTCCTCTTCTCGCGCCCGGGTAAGGGAACCCGAGTTGGTCCAACCCGCGTCAGGGTTGATATGCCTCCAGTAAATCGATCATAACTCCTCCAGTACAGATCCAAATGACTTGAAACCACTTCCATTGGAAAGATAACTCAATTTACTATGTCTTCCCAAAATATTAGCACCAGAATAGATCTTTAAGACCTCCATCCATGATCATCTTTCACCCTTTTTCACCACAAATGTCTCTAAACACCTCCAAGAACTCAATATCACACTCTAGCCTCTAATAAAGACTCATGTATGCAAAATGGACCATAAAGATGCCTAATTCCTAATCTACATGATCATTATGTACAAGAAATGATGGTTAAAACCATGTAAATATGCAAGATATCATATACCTATGTAATCCACTGATCAAAACTATACTACAAATCAGTATGGTAAGAGGCAAGAGCCGTGGTGATCATACTGATATATCCCACGAAAATTATACACTTTATGGCCAGGTACACGGATTGCATGACCAATGAATCCGTCTATCCAACATTAGAGGAGAAAGTTATAAAGCTGGTAAAGAATGAAAATTATACACTTGATGCAAAGATTGATATTGAGAAGGCACAAAGAGTTATCCCATAAGATCTCACGTTGTAAAACATGTACACAACGGGAAACTCATTAGGCTTTATTGTCCTAAGCATCACGAAATTATAGTATGTTCATGAGGGGAAGAGAGGATAAACTCGTGATACATGATCAATACTACAAATTCATGAACAAATTCGTGAACCATGGTCTATGACCATGACATAAACGGCTTGGCCATGCAGTCCATTACCTATAAGGATCAGACATCCATCCTAAAGCTTAGGGACATCATGGATTTACATGTATATAAAGTAAAAATATATCAGGCCATATAAGTGAGCATAGATATTCCCATCTCAGATTGAATACGGGTCATAAACCAGACATACACCATCTTAAGAGACTTTGAATAAACCACCACAGACATATGTGCCGTCTAAGATAGAACCTCAGAAGAGGATTGGGAATATATGTTGGATAAAAGTATGACTTTCTCCCACGATTTTAAAGAGACCTTGAGCCAAATATGGGTGATCAGATTGTGGCCAGGTACACGGATTGCATGACCAATGAATCCGTCTATCCAACATTAGAGGAGAAAGTTATAAAGCTGGTAAAGAATGATAAAAGAGTAAAAGAATGATAAGAGAAATAGAATGGTATTAACCATCATTGTCTTGGCAAGATCCTCGGACTAAAGAATATGATTTATTAAGTCCAAAGAAAAGAAAGATTATACAAAGCTAGCTAATCGATATGCCAGACATACTGACCCGCAAGTATGCCAGACATACTGACCCGCAAGTTGCTACAGAGTCTATACAAGATAGACCAAAGTGTTCCATAAGATAAGGAACCTCGGAAAGAAAAAGAGAAAGGTGCATAGAATACAAATCCGAGGTCATAAGGAAACCAGACCAGACACTGAGAAAAGGCTGCGCAGCTAAACATCTAAGGTACCAAACCATGTAGTTTGGGACGCCAAGCTACTAGGTAACAAAGGTCCTGGATAATGAAATCTCAAATCGATTAGATCATGTCTGGAACACAATGGAACCATATATAAGTGTCGACACATAAAGATATATTTGTACATAAGAGAGTAGCACTTGAACATAAAGATATAAACGAGGATCAGAACCCACGAAAGAGTACTCATAAAGAATAAAGATTAGATTGAAAAGATAAACATGGGATTTAAAGTATCTATAAAGAAAGATAGGCATGTTGGCCACATAAATATATACAGAAACGCCATCTGATATAAACCAGTGAAATAGATGGGTCGTGTGAGGGAAAAGAAACCGTGAGATATGGTAAATGATCACGAGGTCTAAAGGTGTTCATGTTTCCTACTAACAGCATTCGATCATAGCTTGTTACACAAGGATACTCATAGAGACCATGGAACAGATTATAAGGAGATAAACTCCTATGTGGTGGATGCTGTTACACAATTTCGAAATTGACAAAGGTCTGTTCATAAGAAAGAAATTAGATTGACAAATAATGATGTAGTAAGTAGCATATGGATCACTGGATCAATGACATCATTGTTCCTAAGTTGTTCATGGACTGAAACAAAGCAGCTGCATATATATTATATAAAGGAATTGTATAAGGACAATCCAATTCAGTTCACATTTACAAAAGAAATTCGAAATTTCCTTGCTTTTAATTTATACTAAACCTAAAAGAGGTTAGTAGACTGATATAGGTTATCTATTAAATCTGTAACACTAGCATGGACCGACTAGATTGTAGTATGGGCTAGTAGAAACGAAAGATCATCCATCAGGTTGCAATCCGACATCAGATACCTTAAGTAAGGATCCGGCATAGCAGAACAGTTTGCTGCTGCTGTATAAGGCATCTACTTCACAAGACTCTGTCATGAGGCTGAGAGGAGATGTTTAATCTATTCTTCTCAATCGGATACAAATGTGTTATAGTCCATAAGCTCGTGTAGTCGAGGTCCATGACCTAATAATATATATTCATTGTGTGATATGATCCACAGCAACAGAGGTCATGAGACGACATCAATATAAAGATAGGACTGCAATGAAAAACGAATATGGCATTGCCTAAGGCAATAGAGATTGATGACCACATGTGAGATTCATGAGTGTATTTGGCCACAGTGCCATAGTTAGATAAGATTGTAAAATTCATTACAACAATGATCATTGATCATGTCATGATCTTGGACACTCATGAGACAAGTTATGAACATGTATAAAAGAAGTCTATGACTCAACATGGATCGATCAGATTAGTGCATAGTCGATGGTAGTATAGAGAAAAATCATACAGTCCGTTACATATCAATCAGCATTTTAACATCGTCATAGGCGGCTAATAGCCAAAGAGAGTATCCGTGAGGATGTTTGTGGTCGAGGACCATAGTCCTACATGTCTGACCAAAGTATAGAGTGGTCGACAGCAAAGGTTCACTTCTTGACCATGTACACACGATGTCAGAAGACATGAGAAAAGACCGGAAAGATCAAAGTGGTCCAATTACGGTTCAGTAATAACTTGACCAATTTGTTTACTTCCCACCTGCACGTTTAGGAAGATCACGCATCAGATGCGTAGACTAAAGAACTTCCACTGAGGTTCACATCAAGGGGGGTAGTACGTGTTGTACTCTTTTTTCTTCATCATGGTTTTGTCCCACTGGGTTTTCCTAATAAGGTTTTAGTGAGGCAACGTGAAGCGTATTACAATCCTGTATGGTTATGGCATCCAAGGGGGAGTGTTATAAATCAAGTGATGAATGTCCATAACCGGCTCATTCCATAACCGGCCCAAACCCTAGAGGAAAGAGACATAGCTGAAACCCTAGAGAGAGGAGAGAGACGAGAGAGAGGCGGCCGCATGCCTTAGAGGAAAGAGAGAGGCGGCCACAAGCTTTAGAGAAAAGGAAACCCTATTTCATTTTCCTTGTATATGTAATCTTTCCATTTATGTATTTAGTAGTTATCATAAATCTAGTTGGATTAGGATTTATACTCTTTCCTTTTATCTCTATCTTGTAATCCTTATATAAGGGATGTTTTATTCATTAATGAAATAGACAAAAACTTTAAGCTCTAAATCTATTGTTTCACAACATTTAAAACATTATTAAAGAAGTTTTTATCACAATATATCCCGCGCTTTGAAAGCGCGAGTCAAAATCTAGTACATATGTTAAAACATACGACTTTTAAGAGGTAGTATCAAATATTCGATTTCCCAAAACAGAGTATTGTTAAAATCAATACTAAAAAGTGGGTTATAATGATTACAACAATAAAATATTTGACAGATATATGTACAGGTTAAAGTAAAATCAAATCTAAACCATTAATTTCTTTCTTTTACCAAACCATCAAATTTATAATTATGTCTATACTCAACCACAAGACAAAACAAACAAGAAACGAGTTTTTTTTTTTTTACGTCGAACGGCCATTCTATTACTCAAGCTTGAGCTGGTCTGGGTAACCAGACCGGAATAGAACAACCAATAAAAAGTAACTCTCTCCAAAATGTCCTAGCAATCTTAGCTAAAAAGTCCGAAAACTGATTGCGCACTCGTGGAACATGTATGATTTTGAAGTCCGGAAAGCTGATCTGCAACGTCTCTATCTTCTCCAATTCTGTCGCAAATCTTGGCCATTTTTGGGGTTCATTTATCATAGCAATCAGCTCCTTACAGTCTGTTCCAAAGCTCTGACATGGCGAGTGTTGAAGCATATTCTCCATCGCCCAGCGCAATGTTTCTATCTCAGAATGCAATGCTGATTCACATCGAGTGAAGTTCCGTGTACCCATAAGTTGTATGTTCTCCCCGCTATCCATCCAAGCCCATCCGCATCCACTGAAGCTATCGGAAGCTGTCTATGATCCATCCAGGAGGCAAATATTGCCCAAGCTTAAGACTTGGTTTTCCTCATTGTTGTTGTCTTGCACTACCGGTGGTATCAACTCGTTTGCACTAAACCAGGCTTGGCATTCGCTTTCTGCATATCGGACTAGCTCCAAAGGATCTCTGTCTATTCCCCTGAAGAGCTTATCATTGCGAGCCTTCCATATATACCATATTATCCAGGGATAAGGATCCCTGTCTTGGTCTAATGCTATGATATTCTTTTTCCTCCAGAATAGATAGTCCATGTTTGTATAGACACTTGACGCTGGAAATATGCCTTGGCTTGTAGGAGTTGTCGATAAAGACCATGCTTGCAGAGCAGGAGGGCATTCAAATATAGCATGAGTTACAGATTCTTCTGCCTCCCCACACCTCGGGCAGTAGTTATCACACCGCATATTTCTTCTTACTAAATTTCTCGTTACTGCCACCTGACCCGTTATCACTTGCCATATTAAATGACATATCTTCCTAGGCGCTTTCAACTTCCAAGCAAAGGCCTGAAGTTTAGTGATACTTGGTTCCAGTATCAGCTTTTCCTCATCTCGCTTCAGCAGATTTTGAGCAACCCAATATCCAGACTTAACTGTGTATTGTCCATTCCTCGTGTATTCCCAGCAGAAAGAATCCTGACGATGAGTAGAGCTTATGGCCATACTGCGAATAAGTGGTATATCACCAGGATGGACATAGTTCTCTAACGTCCCTTCCTCCCATTCCTTCGAGTCCTGGTTAATGAGATCACTAACTCTCATGTTCGGGTTCATCACAGGCGCTACAGGTATAGCTGGTCTAGCAGGTCTTGCTGGGATCCATGGATCCTTCCACACCCTAACTTCATAGCCAGAATGAATCTTCTGTCTGATCCCCAGGAATAGTAGTTTCCGTGAGGCGGAGATGCTTGTCCACACATATGATGGACTGCTTGAAGAGACTGCTCGCAATGGCGAGGTCATCCTATAATATCTACCCTTCAACACTCTGGCAACGAGTGAATCAGGGTACTGTATCAATCTCCATAATTTTTTTGCCAGTAATGCTAAATTGAACTCGTGAATCAATCTGAACCCAATTCCTCCTTCCTCTTTTGGTAAACACACATTTTCCCATTTCGCCCAGTGTATGCCTCTTTTTGGGGGATTCGAACTCCACCAAAATTGTGCAATGGCACTAGCGAGGTTCTCACAAATCTCTAATGGAAGCAAAAATGTCGACATGACGTATGTCGGGAGAGCGAGTAGAATGGACTTGATCATTACCTCCTTCCCCCCTTTTGAGAGCCATCTACCAGTCCACCCGTTTACTTTGCGCATCAAGTTGTCCTTGAGAAATGCAAAAAGTTTACATTTGGATCCACTGATATCCTCTGGAATTCCCAAGTACTTCCCCATCCCACCATCATTATGAATTCCAAGTACAACTTTGATCTCTTGCCTAGTAGCTGCATTAATCCTTTTACCAAAGAGTAACGAGGATTTGTCAAAATTAATACATTGTCCAGATGCTTTACCATATGTCGTAACTGCTTTCATTACTTCTTCACATTCACGGGGCTCCGCCTTACAGAAGAAAAGGCTATCATCAGCAAAGAGAAGGTGGGATACCGAAGGACATGCGCGTGTGACGCGCATCCCCGTTATCTTCCCTTGGTTCTCTGCATGATTGAGAAGGCTAACGAGCGCTTCCGTGCACAAAATAAAAATGAAAGGAGACAAAGGATCTCCTTGTCATAGACCTCTACCTGGGACAATGTTCCCTCTTGGTTGACCATTTATAAGAACCTTGTATTTTACCGACGTGATACATCTCATAATCCAAGTGACCCATGTTTCAGAAAATCCCATCTTCCGCATCACAGCTTCGATAAACGACCATTCCATCCTATCATATGCTTTACTCATATCTGTTTTGATGGACATCCTCTTGTTACGACCACTCGGTTTGGTTCGCAGGGCATGGAACATTTCTTGTGCAATCATGATATTATCTGATATCTGTCTCCCCGCAACAAAGGCTGACTGGGTTTCAGATATCAACCCGGGTAATACTTTCTTTAGTCTCTGGCATAAGACCTTAGAGACGATCTTATAGCTGACATTACACAAACTTCTGGGTCTGAATTGAGCCATATCATTAGGCTTTGTTGTCTTTGGGATAAGACAAATATTTGTATCGTTCAACCCATTAGCGATATGCCCTTCAGAGAGGAATTTATTAACCATAAGAGTCAAATCCTCCTTGACTATATCCCAGAACTTCTGATAAAAAAGTGCAGTCATCCCATCTGGTCCAGATGCCTTGTCTGGATACATGGCAAACAGAGCTAGTTTGACTTCCCATTCAGAAACGGGAGCCGTCAGGCTGTCATTCATATCACCTGTGATCGTCGAGGGAACTTCTGATAGCGCCTCTTCAATATCTTCTGGAATAGACGACTCAAAGATTGGTCTAAAATAGCTAGTCGCAATGGCTACCAGACCTTCCTCATCCTCAACTATGTTACCATCTGCATCCAATAGCTGCGTGATTTTGTTCCGTGCTCTCCGTTGCTTCGTCAAGGCATGAAAATATTTTGTATTCTTGTCCCCCTCCCGCAGCCAAAACACTCTACTCTTCTGTTTCCAGAACATTTCTTCTGCCTTAAGAGCATCAGAAAGTTCTTTCAACCCTGTTGCAATTTGCTCAGTTGTCGCATTATCATCTGCGTATAAGGCCTCGACCTTCTCCTTTAGTTCCTCCACTAACTTGGCAGAGTTAATGTTATGTTGTCTTCTCCAATCACTCAAGGCTTTCCGACAGCTAGAGATATGTTCCATTATATTCGCATCCGGTGGGAGGTCAGGGGACTTCCATCCCTCTAAAATGACTTGCCTTAGTTCCTCGTTATCTAGCCATCTTCTATCGAATTTAAATTTTTTTGACCTCCTCGTTGGCTTTTTGAGTATATCAGCAAGAATCGGACGATGATCCGACCCCCATAACCTCATGTACTTAACATTAGAATGTGGGAACTTTTCATGCCAATTAGCATTTCCTACTGCTCTGTCTAGGCGACATCGAACAGTGACATGTCCTGCTCTCTTCCCTACCCATGAAAGCATGTCTCCCGTAAAAGGAAACTCTAGCATCCCACAATCTGTAAGCATTTGTTTAAAGGGTAGAAACGAGCTATCATGTCGATGTCTCCCTCCTTCCTTTTCATTATGACATGTAATTTCATTGAAGTCACCTATCATGAACCAAGGTCCATTTCTAGTTGTTGAGAAACGCGTAAGACATTCCCAAACTTGATCTCGTCGTTCCAAAACAGGGTCTCCATAAACAAACGTCATGAAAACTTTTATTCCATCAATGACTGCCTCAATGTCAATCATTCTGTTATTCGAAAATAAAACATTAACTTGAAAATCATCCATAAAAAATAAAGCTAAACCTCCGCTGAGTCCAAGTGGATCAACGGTAAACAACTGATCAAATCCTAGATCAGCCTGAATGTTTTGCAACATCTGCCTCCTATTCTTCGTCTCAGTAAGGAACACAAGTCCTGGGTGATGCTTCTGACACATCTCCTTTAGGCGTCGAACCGTGAGGTCGTTCCCAATCCCTCGACAGTTCCAACTGAGTGTCTTCATTGATGGGTGGGGGATGGGTTCTTGGACCCCATCGAACCCTCATTTTTGGATAACCCAGATTTTTGTTTCTTCGACCTGAGATGATGATGTCTTGATCTCCCCTTTTCTCCAACAGCGCGGGTATCATGAGACGAAGATGAACGCTTATGTGGAGATCCCCGACGGAGAATCCCAAATTTCTTATTCTGAATACCCAAAGGGGCACTCATCTTGGAGCCATGCTTACTGCCTCTCTGAGCTCTACCAGCCGACTTGATATGTGCTGTTTTCTCCTCCATCTCCGCCAGCTCTAACCCCATCAGATCGTCATTCTGGACGTCGCAATCCATCAGTCCATCATCTTGTTTGTCCGCAATATCCATATCAGTTAACGCGTCGATGATCCGGTCCTCTCCATCACCCATCTCCAACTCCTTATCACTCAGTGATTCAAAAGATAAAACCCGGGGTGATACTTTGGGACGTTTTGTGACGTTCTCTTCTCTCTCGTGGTCAATCCGGGACGGTGTAACAATAGTACTAGCTAATCGCCGGTTACCATGAGTTTCCTCACTGATCTTGCTCTCGGAGCTCTTGCGATCAGGAAGTGTTAAGGCATTACTGTGTGTAGATGTATGTCCATAAGAGACACTATCTTTCCCAACAGGTACAGCATCCAAGCACTGACGCACAACGCCCTCTGTTCCTTGGCGAGGCTGCACCCTCTTCTCCCTCCATGCTACGCCACTGTTTCCATCACCTCTGTAGTGGTCATAAGGCCCGGTACCAACCCGCGAACCCCCATAGCGACTGCTCCGTGTGTGATCATCCCGGCGCCTAATGATCCTATCAACATGACCACTGTTTCCTTCCCGTGAGTAAGCACCATGACTGCTATCACCCCGGCTGCTCCTGTCACTGTTGCCATATCTTGAATCATTGAACTGTCGCACCTTGTGCTCACTGTATGGGTGAGCAGTTTGTGTTCTCAACACAGGCTCCTTCTTGACAGGCTTGTACCTCGACCGTGCTTCTGGCACTTGTACCCTTGCAAAGACACCAGGGCGGTTACCTGGCGGATTAATCCTATCCTGAGGGATCAGAGAGGGACAGTACTCCTTCTCGTGGGTAAGCAAGCCACAAGTAGAACAATGCTTAAATAACATCTCGTATTTGATCTCAATTGTAACCTCATCCCCTTCCGGAGATTCAGCCTTCCTTGCAAACTTTAGCGGCCGACGAGTATCAATATCAATGAGCATTCTCCCTTCCATTAGCTCAATTTGGTCCTGATGAACATGTCCCAACCGAGCTCCTATCCCCTTCAGATTATTAACCGTCCACAGGTGTAGTGGAACACCAATCAATCGAGTCCAGAAAGGGATTATCCAAGGGTAATCATCATGGACAATAGGTTCCCATCGAACCAGCACAAACATGCAGAAGTTGAAGTGGAACGAGCGCTGTCGAAGGACAGAGTTGAGATCGTCCTCTGTGGTAAAGTTCAAAAGAAACTTTCCATTACCCAAATCGTTAGCGGTAATACGGTCCTCCATGCCCCATTGCGATGGCATTTTCTGAAGAAGCTTTTCGACATTTTGTTTCTTCGGGTTCAGAATCTTTCCAATCAGAGATAAATGGAATTCCGTAATATTTTGAGGAGTGTCTTGATCAGTTAACTTGATCGGTTCATCATCCTCATCATATAGGATCCCTTTGCCTTTCATATCAATCCAATGACTGGATTTGTTACGTTGAAACGAACCCATGCGAGAATACTAGGATCAAGAAAGAACAAGACCTATGTCTGCGACTTTTGATCGCAGTGAGAGAGATCAGACCGTACGAGTCCAACCAGATCAGAGACGACTAGAAACAGAGCAAACACTAACTCTGTGCCGTTTAACGAACCAGAGCAACGGAATCGCGCCAAGTCAGAGACAGGAGAGACAGCCCGGTTGAACCACTCAAATTGACCTTTATGACAAAGATCGTATCAATCAGAAGATTGGTAATTCGATGAACCAGTTTGGTCGTCGATGCCGTCAGTATCAGAGTAAACCGTCGTGTCTCGCATTAAGCGTGGGGGAGACGGCAGCAAAATAGACCCAGAAGCAGAGATCGTCGGATCACCGGTGCGCAAGTAATCGTCGAGGTGGGAATCAGTACGCCGAAGGACGTACCGATCAGGTGGAGATCGAAACTTCAATGGAAGATTTCGATCTGTGGAATCGCCAACTCTATCGCCTTGGAAGCCCTAGCCGCATACCATTACTTCATAAAGCAGTTGTCTAATGAACAAGAAACGAGTTTTGGTTTATAATTTAACAAACATAATTAATATACCGATTTCAGACTAAACAAATACAAAATGATGAACCACAATTATGTTATCTTTAGCATGTATCATTAAAGCATGACATATAAATGGTATACTTTTCTGAATGGAAAGTGCATCAAAAACTCGAGCTTTGATAAGGAGATGGTGTGGGAAAACTTTTGTTTTCAGAACTTTGCTTATGAAAACATGGCATTAATCAACATTAGACAAACAAAAGTTATATTCAAATTCATATAAATTAAATATAAATATTACATTGAAACCAATGATATAATAAATAAATCATGTGTTTGTTAAGAATTGATTAATACAAACGATATTCTTATGATTCATTTTTCAATAATAAAAGGGTTTTAAATTGACAGCACAAAAATCTTTTGAAACATTAAATTAACTATCATCAAATCAAACAAACTATATGGTTGTTCACGTTCTCATGTTATGAAAACGCATGAGGCAATATGTATAAGCTTATAAGGTTAACGAGTGTACATAAATAATACGTAGTCTATTGAACTGAAAGTAATAAAATAATAAACTGATGTATCAAATTATATTATCAAAAGAATAAAACAGATCAGCAAAATATTGCTATATTCTCAAATAGACTGGTATAATAATCTAACCCTTAAACAAATTTGCATATACGTATTAACATAAACTGATAAAATTTGGGATTATCAATTATGACGTGTGATGTTACTAGACTCAATAAGATAATCATCAATAAACTATCAGATATTAACGAGACGATACGGAGGCAATATTAATTGATCTACATATGAATTTAAGACGCTGATCTTAAAGAAAAAAATAAAATAAGACGATAATAATAATTGTGGTATAGAACTTATCTCAGTGGAGACGATACGGAGGCCATGTTTTACAAATGTAAACGGTGTTAACAACGACAAACAAAGTTGGTTAGGGTTTCGTAGGTTGCCAAGACTTTTGCTCAGAGTGTAAGATTTTGTGTTGATAACGTGATGTGAACAAGAGAAAGAGAATTGTTTGTTGTTATTTTTATTCCATAGACAACGATACATATATATAGGAATAAAAATATATGGTTTAGAACTTCTAGAACATAGGTTTGTGGACCTATAAGGACATCTACGTAATAGTTCATAAGACTATCTATAATGGTAGATTTATTCAACACCCTATTTTTTTTATTTTAAACACTCCACATCATTTTCTCTCTTCCACCTAATTATTTAACACGCACTTCATTTTTAATCTCTACAATAATTTTGTTTAATAAAATTCAACACCCTACCATACCATTTTTAATTCATCTTTTTATCTCTTATAATTTAAAAACTACATATTAGTACTAATTTAGATTGTAGTCAATTTAAATAATTAAAGTGATATAGTTTTGAAAAAAAAAATACTGTACCTAAATTTTCAACAAAAAAAAATATTATAAAAAAATAACATTAGAAAACTTCAAAGGCACACGATACAAACACACAAAACAGCAAATAAGACACATACTTTAATAGTACAATACACTCAGTTTAAACAAGAAACTCTTAAATCAAACCCAGAAGTCTAAAGTATTTTCAATCATGGTACATTCCGAATTTCGCCTATATATGTTTGACTAGATCTGCTTGCAGTTCGTGATGTATATTTGAATCACGTAATTCAGAACTAGCACGCACGTGATTTGCAAATAAATGTAACACCTCAACCGAAAAATGGATGTGGTGTACTAGAACCACTTGCCTCAGATTGATCATAATCGGTCCAGTGTTGAGCATATGTATTTCGTTCATCCTCAACAATCATATTATGTAATATGATACATGACCGTATGATGATAGCCAAATTGGATATGTCCCACATGCGAGCTGGTTCACGAATGATTTTGAATCGAGCATGTAACACTCCAAATGCGTGTTCGATGTCTTTCCGACATCCTTCTTGATGTTTGGTAAATAACTTGTCTGGTTTACTTTGAGGAAGTCGGATTGATTTGACAAAAGTTGGGTAAGACGGATAGATATCATCAGCTAGAGAGTATGCTATGTCGTTTGGATGTTGGTTCACAAAAATATTTACTCTTGGAGTTTTTTTCTTTTTCAACATCATCCGAAAAATGCATGCCAAATCCATAGATCATGGACAATTTTTTCATTCCCAATGCATGCAATCAATACTCCCGATCATCCCTGGAAACCCCTGCATTTTACTAAAATGCAAAATTCTTTGCAGGTCTTCTTGAGTTGGAGTTCTGAGATACTCTTGCTCATACAATTGAATGATTCCCTCAGAATCGACGCAAGCACTCCAATGCTGTAGTACTTCTTATTTTGATATATTCACAACTGCATCGGCCGCAACACCATACGATAGCATTCGCATGGCAGTGGTACATTTTGCTAGTGGAGATATACCTTCTTTATTGGCTGCGTCAACTCGCTGAGTGAAGTAGTTATCTCTACTTGAAAGGTCTCCAACAATCTGAAGAAAAATATGTTCTCGCATCTGGAATCATCGACGAAATATTGCAACATCATATGTTGGTTGATTTGAAAAGTCATCATCAATAAGCCTTTGATTTGCCGCTACATGATCTCTTTTGAAGTATTTTCTCTTACTACGAGGGGTTTGGTCTTCAGCAATTTTTTTCGACGCTCTCTAAACCGATTAACAATATACCTCTGTTCAATTTCAGACTGTTTTTTCTAAGCTTCAATATCAAAAGAAAAATCTGATGGATCCTTTGATATTTTTTGTAAACTACGATTTGTGTTGTTGATACATGGTATGGCATAAGGAGCCTCCATTTATAAGAAATTGAATGGCTGAAATTTTCAGATTTCACACAAATATTAAATTGGCATAAATAATAGATAAGATAGGATTCTCCCACAAAAGCTAAAAGTCACGGATTGCATACAAACAAAATTATTAAAATTAAAAGAAACATACACATTATTAAAATGGAATGAAACAAATACATATTATTAAAGTAGAAAAACAAAT
Source organism: Brassica napus (assembly GCF_020379485.1). Taxonomy (NCBI): domain Eukaryota; kingdom Viridiplantae; phylum Streptophyta; class Magnoliopsida; order Brassicales; family Brassicaceae; genus Brassica; species Brassica napus. Next base: position 17,340,203 of record NC_063447.1, read on the forward strand.
ACACATTATTAAAGTAGAAAAACAAACAAAATAATTAAAGCACACATTATTAAAGCATAAAGACATAGACATACATAAACTTAAAATCAACTAATTTTCAAACAGATCGTGGCTCAACTTCTCCAACAGCTGTTTGTTCTTGTCATCGAGGTGCTCTTTTTCACTTAGCTTCATGAAAATCTTCATCTTCTTAGCTTGAGTCTTTTCTTTCATCAATTGGTTTGCATCCTCTTGTCTCTTAGCTATTTTGTCCAATCGTTCCAATTCCTGTTCTTTGAATTGTTTGAATTCATTCCACTCTTCGTTGACCATCTCCAAAGTTACTCATGTGTTTTTCTTTTTACCTTTTTTTGCTGCGTCCCTCCCCATTGGAAGAGAACTAGATCATTCAAAATTTGATCCGAAAGAGTTGGAATCAATTGCATCATTCTCGCGGGATCTCTTTGATACACGGTTTGAGCCACTATTTCCTCCAACCTGGCTACCATAATGTGATTGATCACGGACAGCAAGTCATTCTGACATTAAATTAAAATGTTCACTCTTACCACCTGAATATATTTCATGCGCTTTTTCTAAGACATCATTCTCCGACCACCCGCTTTGTTTCATACGCTTAGCATCATCGTATGTGCCAACCCATTTGCTCAACTATTTATTCATATAATTGTAATGGTTTAGGCATGAAGCTACATCTATCGGAGGATCAAATGAACAATGCTCGTTGCAGTACTTATCAATTTTACTCGAGAAAGCTTCATTTTTTTGGTTTCTGCCAATAACATTGTTTGTTCCATGTTTAATCAACTCACTAAGTAACACCAAATTTCAATCAATGGTCCATTTTGGGCTTTTCCGGCGAGCATGAGCTTGATCCTCAACATTTTCGTTCTGAGTGGCTTCATTGACAACGCTCACGCCATCAAAACTAATTTGTGTAGAGAATACAAAAAAAATTGTTGCTCCAGTATTTGGAGCAATTTCAATACCCATGGAAAAAAGGGTTTTAGAGATAAATTTGACATTATCGATCAATAATATGGAGGATAATTTGGAACAGGTGATGGCATAAAAACATTTGGTGCAAAACCATAATTTTGCATACTTTGGGGTGTGTTTGAAAATTGATTTTGAAACTGGTAGTTTTGAGATTTGGATAGTTAAAAGGAAAATTAGAGAAATTTTGAGTGTTAAATGGATTATTATTGTGATCCATTAACAAAAAAAAAAGTTTAAACACACATATTTTTTTGATTGAAAGCTAAATTATAGTGAAAATTACGTTTTTTATGTATCCAAATGAAATGAGATTAATCTCTATTTTTAAATCATAAAATCATGAATTTTGATATAATTGTTTTTTAAAAATAGATATACTACAAAATAATTGAGTTTCAATAATTTGAAGGGATAAGAATCTCAAAAAAAATTTGGCAACCAATGAAAATGTAGCAACATATTTTTAAAGATAAATGAGATTTTGTTTTCAAAAAGATGGTCGTGGGTTTCACTCGTTCACTCTTTCTCCACTCTGTCGTCGCCACGTGTCGTTGGAGGTCCATTTTTTCTCCATTCAACTCGTTGAATTAATGGAGAGTAATCCACATATGTTTTTCTTTTCATTTAACAGGCTCATTGCAATTTGCAAGCCTTCAACTGTTGAATTTATAATTCAACTACCTCATTGCATGTAGTCTAACAGAGTTTTTTTTGCTGACTTTTCAACATGTACATTTTCATTTTATCGCTGACTTCTAAACTCATATATACTAGAGTCGGCCCGTACTACGGACGGAAAGAATATTAAAAAATAATTTAAATAATTAGAGTAAATATTTAATATTAATTTTTATTAATTAAAAATATACATATTAGTTAAATTTTGTACATGTTATTGTATTTGAATACTAAATAATCCATGCTATATGGGAAATTTAGTTATGATTTTCTAAAATAATATTACTTGTTATTTTTAAAAATGTGGTTTTTCTGGTTAAAAGTTTTAAAATAATTTTCTTTTGTTAAGTAATATATGTTTGAATTATACATTAAGAATTGGATGTGGCATTACATCATTTATTGTGATTTTGTTGAGTTGGATGACCATAATTAAACCCATGAGAAAAGAAACAAAATTGTAAATATAGATTAGGAAAATATACATGAGGAAAATATTGGGGTAATGTATGATTATATATCTTTTTCGTGTGGTTTTTATGTAAGCTTTTGCAAGATTAGTACATATTAACTTTTATGGTTTTAAATAATGTTAGGATATGTAGTGATTACGTGTGAGATATATGTGGTGTTTGTTAAGATTTGAGAGAAGATTTGTGAGAATGTGTTGTATATTTCTTATTGCTTACACCACTATATATAGTGGTTCACAAGGTGGAGTAAAAGGGAGAATTGATTACAAAGATACTCTACATAATGACATGGTCAAACTCATAAAGATTAAGGTTGAATGGGTCTTCCATGTGGCTGGATGTAAACCCCCAATGGACTCTAGTCTTGAACTTGTATGGTCTAGGTTATGGACCATCCACTTCATGATTCATAACACTCCCCCTTGGATGCCATAACCATATAGGGTTTGTAACATGCTAATGTTGCCTCATTAAAACCTCTCCCGGAAAACCCAAAACCCAATGTGGTAAAAAGGGAAACAAGAGAAAGGAAAAAGAGTACAACACACATTACTCCCTCTGATTTGGACATCACTGAAGGTCCTTGAGTCTACGCGTGCCAATCTTGTTGCGTGAACTTCCTGAATGTGCAAGAGGGCAATGATTTGGTGAAGAGGTCGGCTGAGTTTTCACTAGACCGGATCTGAAGGACGTTGACTTCTCCAGCTTTCTGCAACTCATGGGTAAAGAAGAACTTGGGTAGAATATGTTTTGTTCGGTCACCTTTGATATACCCGTCTTTGAGTTGAGCAATGCAAGCTGCATTATCTTCATATATGATGGTCGGACCCGTTGGGTCGCATATGGACGCATAATGTGGTCCTATACCTTTTGTTCAAAGATAAACTTCGATCTTATAGCTTATCTTTATGATAGCTTATTCATTCATACCACAGCTTGGTTGGTTCATGCTGAGAATTCGACCAACCATAAGTATTACCAAAATTTGGCTAATTTGTGGTGATGGTCTATAACCTTTTCCAAGGTTTAATGAATAACCATTTAACCTATCTTAGGCTGGTTAGTAAAACACAAGGAATTTAAAATTCCTTAATGGACTGATTTCAATTGTTCTTATAGAACTTTTCACTTGCTTACGTGTAGTAATTTAGTTCAGTCCATGAACAATTTTAGGAAAATGCTGTTCAAGAGAACTTCTTTTCTCATCTTTTGATTCTGAGCTCAATACCGTTTGGTAAACCTTTTGGTACCAATAATATTATCATCACCATCCAGTGAGTCATATATAGCATACTACATCTTTTGAATTTCTTCCAGACATCATATGTAGTGAAATATGTAGTAGTATCCACCACATTGGATTATATAGACTTTCCCGGTCTGTCTCACGATTTATCCTTCTTTCAGAATTTATATATTCACTGGGCATCATATGGCGTTTACATATTCATGGCCAATACAATACGCCTTTTATATATCACTTTAAACCCCACGTTTCTTTCATTATTCATTATGAGTACTCTTGTGTGGGTTTATGATCCTCGATACATATCTTTGTATTCATGTGCTACATACTTGCGCATTTTCTATGAATGTATGTGTCGACACACTTATATATATATATATATATAGTCCCTTTTAGTTCCAGACATGGTATAAATCAATTTGAGATTTCATTATCTAGGACCTTAATAACCTTATAACTTGGCGTCCCAAGCTATATGGTATGGTACCTAGTTGTTCAGCTGGCCAGCCTTATATCTCAATGTCTGGAATGGTTTCCTTTAATAAAACTCGGATTTTATCTCATGCACCTTTCTTTCTTTCCGAGGTTCCTTAGAATTTATGGAACTTTATTTGGAACATTTATTTGGTCTATCTTATATAGACTTTGTAGCAACTTGGTTGTGTCTTTAAGACATCAAAACCGTGTGGTGCTAAGCTGGGATGACATAGTCATTCTTTCTCTCGGGTCAATGTGTCTGGCATTTTATTTTGCTATCATTGTAGCATATGGACGTCTATAAATTATTTTCTAGTCCGAGGATCTTTGCCAAGACATTGATGGTTGATACCAGATGGTAGATACCATTCTTTATCATTCTTTATACCAGCTTATTACTTTTCTCCTTTCATTGTTGGATATTCGGATTCATAAACCTTATGTAATCCTTGTTCCTTGGTCTATAATTAGATCACCCATTTTGGCTCAAGGTTTCTTTTAAACTTATGGAGAAAGTATATTCATAATATATATCCAACATATATTCCCAATCCTCTTTATGAGATTCTAAGATCACATGATCTTAGATGGCACATATATTTGTGGTGGATTCTTTCATAATATCTTAAGATGATATATGTCTGGACTCATGACCCGTATCAGTCTGAGGTGGGAATATCTATGATCACTTATATGGCCTGATGCAGGTTCATTCTTTTATAACTCATGGTGTCCCCAAGCATATGGACTTTTAGAATTTGAACCTTATAGGTAATGGTCTTTATATCAAATTCAACCAATATGTAATATGGTTGTGGACCATGTTTCACGGATTTTAGTATGGTCATGTATCATGGGATTTGTCCTCACTCCCCCTCATGAACATACTCAAATTCGTGGTGCTTGGGACAATAAATTCCCTTGTGCATAGATATATTGCACACACGTGAGATCTTATGGGATAACATTTGTGCCCTTTTAAATATTTGCATCATAATCCGAATGGCTAAGTATGGTAATGCCATCTAAGTGATAAATTTCGTGGGTTAATCAAACATGATTGCCCTGGCTATTTGCCTAATATCATATTGATCACTAGATCAATAGAGAATGTAGTCTCGACCACTTAGGCGATTTTAATTTAGGTACTCTTATTCCCTTTTGTCCATTGTTGGAAACCATTTTTCTTCTTAATTCAATGGACCTTATAGGGTGAATATAATGCCATTTAGGCAAAGCCTTGGTCGAGCTTCTTTTCCTTTCTTTCAAGGAATGTCCAGTTGAGTTCAAGAGTATTTTATAACTGAGCCTGGATGGCAGAGCATGTCGTGCCATTTGTCAAAGGCTTCTTTGAACTCTTTGGAAAAGTGAGTTGGGGTATTAATCCTCAATCATATTTATCTTGGCACAATAAAGGCATATAGATATAGTTTCTTATCAAACAACAGTTTGAATAAGATAATGATGAACTCAAAGTAATTCATTTTATTAATGAAGTCGTGTATAAAGCAAAGTATCAAAGCAATTCATGAAACATAAACTCAGGAAACATGAAAATGAGAATGTCAAAAGACAATTATATAATATGGCCTTCACAATGCATGTGTTGCCATATGGCGCTCAACTTCAGCTTCATCAGCTATAGGAGGCCTCATCTCATTATTCTTTAGCTCAATGTATCTTTTCTGAAGCTTGTCAAATCTGTTGATGGTATCTTTGATTTTCTGCTTTCTTTGTTCAGAAGCCAAAAGATATGACAAAAGGTCATTATAAGTGGTGAACTTCTTAGCCGTGTGTAGCAACAGCACATCCTTTGGATGGAATGTGGAGTAGGTCTTATATAATAAAGAATAATGTGTTATCCTTTCACCACATAGTTCAAGACTATAAGCAATATCCATCAGAGCAGAATTATATTTGTCCACGGATTCAAAATCCTGGAATCTGAGGATCTCCCATTCATGGTTGGCCTTTTGCCACGATACCGGTTTGAACCTTTTCCTTAACTGTAACCAAAGGTCACAAGGATCCTCAACATGGAGATACATATCTCTTAATTCCTCAGTGAGATGATAACGAATAATCGTTATAGCTCTATGCCTTTCACTGTCAATGATATCATTGTACTCATTGATGCATTGTCCGAGTCCTCTGGATCTCAGGGCAACAAGAGTATTCTTTACCCATTCTAGGTAATTATCTCCAGAGAGATTTAGGGCAGAGTAATCTGAGGGTTCAAATCTCGACATCTGAATATTTAACGAGTAATTCAAGCACTCAGAATTCTATGTAAGCAATAGAATAAATCAATGTATATGATTTCAATAAGGCTTTCCCCCAAATCATATAATCTATTTGCTTAAGCAATCTTAGTATGAGAATGATCAATTGATCATTGCATCTAGTAATCCTTTTAATTATAATTCAAATTGGATTGATTATATATATAGGGTATTAAGGCCCTTTAGAATTTGAATAAGGATCAATCATCATTTTATTAAATGAGATCAAGCAAGATGGATGAAATCAAGCAAATGCATGGATCAAGAAATAGCTGAATGCATGTTCAGAACTAAGCATTGGACTTAAACAATCTATATGTGATTCCTAATGCATGAGGATATTTGGTTTTCAAAGATCATAAAGCAAAAACCGATTCCTTCCCCCTTTTACAGGGTAAACCAAGACAAGAAAATTTTATAATTTTCAGGATATGTCTAGAACAAATTCAATTAGATTTTCAATCAATCGGTTTCAAAGCTGGTTTATGTTTTCAAATTAAACAAACATGCTTAACTTTAAAAATAACCGATTTAATCTAATTAGATGCAAGCAATATGAACCAATTTAGATTTTATTTTAAATGCCCCATGATTAGAATGATCTATTATATGTATGCATGCTCAGTTTTAATAAAACTATATGACAAGCGGATGCATGGAAATGATCAGTTCATGATATGTGTATGATCTAACAATTTACTAATCCATGTTTGATCTAATAGATGCTATCAGGTATGTATATATGATCAGTATATAATTCAATCATCACAAAATCAGTTTTCAAGGTTGGTTTTTAGATCAAGATAAATTTATATCATTTGTTCAAACTATAATGAACCGATTTCAAGGCCGGTTTAGATTTAGATAAATTTTGACAAACAACTATGTGATCAAATGATTTCAACTTAGTATTTATTTTAGCCTATGTCATAACTATTTAAATCAAGACTATATGTTATAATATTTTGATAAATACTACCTAGTCAAAGATATGCATTTAAAACAATCATAAAAGTTTTAAATTTTGATCAGTTACAATATAAAACATCAATGGTCAAAGATATGCATTGATTAGGATTTAAGTTTTGATATCTTTGGGTTTGACTGAAAGATTATGGCTGAAAAGATTGTGGCCGGAAAAGGTCATGGCCGAAAAAAAAATCATGGCCGGATTTGGATTTAGGGGTTCAGCCGATTATTGCTTAGAGTTTAGGGGATTGATAAAAATCAAGCAAAAAGGATTTAGGGAATTGATATGTATAATGGCCATCAAGATACATATCCGGTTATAAAACAAACAAGGGGATTTGAGATTTTGATGTGGATAAGGGCCGATTTGGATCGGTAAGCACATCGAATGGGATTAAGATTTTGATGGCCAGCTTATTCATCCGGCTATACAGCCGGTAATACGGCCAAACAAAGATTATGGGTTTCAATCCTTTAGTCAATCCGGATTTAAGGCCGGATCAAAATAGGAGAAAGGGGAACCGATTTTAAGGCTTGCTAGCTAAAAGGGGTTTATGATTTTCTCTAATATCTTTTATAATTTCAAATAGTTCTTAGAAACAAGATTCATATAGATCTTAGATTATTAATAAGTTTTATAAGTTTTTAGAGATTCTTAGATCTTTAGAGATTCAAATAATTTTAGAATCAAGATTCATATAGATCTTAGATTCAAGATTAATATTTGTGATAATTTTAGATCTATAGATTTTTATAAGTTTTATGATTCAAATAGATCTAATAATCAGGATTCAGATATGTGGTGTTCTTAGATTTTATGGATAGATTAGTTTACCTTTTAGAAAACACCAAATTGATCTGAATGGACCACCGTGAGAGAGAGCTGATCCGCGGATGAGCTGGTTGAGAGAGAGGTGGAGGAGCTGGCCGGAAAACCGTGAGAGGGATAGACTTGGCCGGCGGAGCAAGGCTGAGGGCCGGAAGAGATGGCCGGAAAAGAGATGATCGCCGGCGGATGGGATTGCTCAGGTGGAGAGAGTCTCGTGCTGATAACGTGTTAAGATTTGAGAGAAGATTTGTGAGAATGTGTTGTATATTTCTTATTGCTTACACCACTATATATAGTGGTTCATACAAGGTGGAGTCAAAGGGAGAATTGATTACAAAGATACTCTACATAATGACATGGTCAAACTCATAAAGACTAAGGTTGAATGGGTCTTCCATGTGGCTGGATGTAAACCCCCAATGGACTCTAGTCTTGAACTTGTATGGTCTAGGTTATGGACCATCCACTTCATGATTCTAACAGTGTTCTTATTGTATGTTTTTTTGATAATTAGTAATCCTTAATTGGTTGGTCAACTGTGTGTTGCTATAATTATTGAATGACTTTTTAGATAGTTTAGTTAAAGCTTCATGACATTAAGGTACCTCGTGGTTTGGGTACATTGTCATTCAGTTTGACTAATTCATGTTTAACAACTGTTTCTGATGTTTGAATTTTTTATGGTGTATTTTGTATCTATCAATTTTTTTTACAAAAAGGGATAGTTGTTTGGGTTTTTAGAAAATTATATGTTTTTAAAACAATCGTTTATATTTATCATGACTGAATTGGATTTGTGGTTGTTGTGAGAAACAATCCTTTTAATCATGTGAAATATTAAGTTAAAACTCCACTTCAAGATAAATTGTGGGGCATAATAATTATGTTTAACGGAATGTTTTTATTAAAAAGAATTTTCATTTATGTATGGCTGTTCAGAAAGTGTTTTCTAAGCTTTTCAACTCTTTTGTTCAACATCTTTATATATAATGAGGCTCTTAATTATCAGTAATATTATGAAGTTGTGTATGATAAAAAAAAATGAGGGACAAAAAATTGACCAATTAGCTACCAAAGACCCATTATGTTTCAAATCAGTTCACAGTTTAGGCGTAATTTATATCTCAAATGTTATTATTTTAAATCTATTATTTAATCATGCTAATTTTTATCTCATAAATATTTCACATGTAAAACAATTTTTAATTCAATCAGTTTTAGTTCATAACCTACATATAAATACAAAAGGTTAATATCTTTTTTAGGAATAGATTACAAAACAATTATATTAAATAATTTGAGGATTTGATTATAATTTATGAATTAGTGTTCTATTTATTCTAATACATCTTTATTTCTTTTTTATATATATTTTATAATATTTGAAAACTCATTTAAATTTCTTGTTATATTTTTGTCAGCGAAAAAGTAGACTTGCATTTTTACATTTTACTAATTTTGTTAATAGACAAAATACATTTTTAAATGCATTTCTACCATTACATAGATAACCAATCAAAGTTTTATTTAATTTTGATCAGTATTGAAATCTGTAATGTAAATATAATTTTAAATTTTAGATTTGATGTTTTGGTATCGGAGAATAACATATTGGACAAACCTTAAAATAAGATTGATTTTAAAGACGATTTAAATGGAACAAAAACCGACTTTAGTTATTCAATTTTAATATGTTCGCTCCAACATCTTTCTATTTTCTCTACCCAAATTGAAAATACAAAGTGTTTACATATCCAAAAGGGACACGAATCTCTCTCTTTTGTGTTTTGGTTCCAATCTGTCTTTGTCAAAAAGAAAAAAGACTGATAACAAATTACAAATTGGGACAAAGACTAAACAAAAAGCACATAAGCTCAATGTGAAAATTATAGGACTCTGATAAACTTCTCTAGAAAAGTCACTCCGAAATATTCTCATGTCTATAAATGTTGATATATATATGTCAACACTCCAAACTATAAACAATTCCTGCAACAATACAATTGCATTAGTAATACATCACATTGTTTCAATCATCAAGAACAAATGTTGTCTTAATCCTTACTATGTGTTGCCAGTGCCGGTCCGGCTGGCTATGGCGCCTAAAGCGTACAAAAAAATTATGCCCCTTGAAAATATTAATTTTTTACTATATTTTAAGTTCTTTTTTAAAAAATTACTAAAATACTGTAAAATTTAGTTTATTTTTTAAAAATAAAGTGCAAAATATTAAAAGGAAATCATGAAAATAAATGTTTTTAAAAATCAATATACAATTCGAATATTAATTTTATATTACTTCTTTGTTTCTTAACATTTCAATTTTTCTTTAAAAAACTAGACAATTTTACAACAAAAGACGTATAAAGAAATGCAGCTATTCATGTGAAGATTTTTTTTTTTTTGACAATAGCTATTCACATGAAGATCAATAAAAAATGTTGATATTCATATGAAGAGTAGTCAAAAAAGAAACGTGTAAGTGTAATATGAATAATTGATATTTGAGTTAATTGTTATAACTTCACTTGTTCACACATGTATTATAGCAATATAAGCTGAAAAAAATAGAAGGAGACGTCGAGAAAATAAATGTTTGCGTTAATAACGCAAAAGAAATAATTAAGTTACATTAACTTAAATAACTTATCTAATAACATAACTACATTTAATACATGTATGATAAAAGAAGCTAGATTGTTAGAACATGCAACCAATGAATGAATTAAGTTTAAATGTTAGTATTAGGTATTAGAAAAGGAAAAGTTGTTATATTGTTAAAGAAGGTAAAACGCAGAGCTGAGCGTCGAACTTATGATCTGTAGGGCAAGAGGTTAAGTTGGCATCCACTACACTAAGGTGAAATGTTCTGTCTGTGGCGCCCCTTCAAATTTTATAATCTCTGACGCCTAAAGCCTTTGCTTTATGGGCTAAAGCCCTTGCTTTATGGGCATTAGTCCAGGGCCGGTCCTGTGTGTTGCTCATGTATCCAAAACCTCACATTCCTCCTCCACTAGACATTTACAACTCGAGCAGCCCATATGAATAAAAATTTGTGACATATAATAGAAGTTTATTCTCTCTTAAAACAAAATTCTTACAAAACTGATTAAGCTTCTCTAAACACATTGACCAAAAATACATATCTTAAAACAAACACTCAAAGATCACTTTTCAATGCTTGAGAAGCCTATTGGCTTCCTTGAAACCACTAAAGTAAGCACCACGAATTGTAGAGTAGTGGGGTTATATATGTTGCTTCCCCTGCAAACATGGCTTGAAGCTCGTGAACCTTGGCTTGATCATGTAACTGACCCGACCACCTGCCTTGTTAACCCTTGGCAATGGCTCAGCCATGGCGTCTAGGTCATCCCCACTTGACCCAACCGTGACATATGAATAGAGGTTGACCTCCTATTTTGTTCTTCAAGACCTTGTGATTTTCTCGACTTATTACATCATCGTTATCATGCACAATGCCTTTTTCACTTCCTTTCCTGTCAAGCAAGAGATCATGGTCAAGACACCATATATGATCTTCTCATTGAAATAAAGAAAGTAACACTTGATCCCTTTCTAAATATTTGATATTATATGTCAAGTAGATGCATTCTACTTAGATAAAGAAAAGAGAGATAGAATAAGAGACTTAAGGGATTTTAGTAACCATGTCATGAGTAAAATGATCTTGTTGTCTTTTGCATCCGTCTTTAACAGTTTTCTCTTCCTCTTCTTCAACATCTTTATCCTCGCATAGTGTCGTTTATATTCATCCTCATCCCTGCCCAAGTCATGGTCAAAATATTATATAGAATTGATCGTCTGCGTCATCATCCTCACCGTTCTCCGGTTTGTTTCTGGGAATTTTCTGATTAACCTCTCTTGGATACAACCCCCTCTGGTCGCAGTCCCCTGTTAACGTTTAAGGCCTTTGTTATTTAGAATCAAAGCTTGGACAGAACATTAGTATAAACTTGTAAATGTGTTGTCAGTTGAAAGTGTCTTCACAATTTGACTTACCTTCTTATGAAACCTTCTTCAAATATTTCCAGAAATCCAGTGACCCATCGATCTGCATTCTCTACACACTCGTTGTGCAGCCGTTGGATCTGAAATTTTTGATTTAGACATTTGCAGAAGTGGTAAAAAGAGTTGGTTCATTAGAAGAAAAAAACTGCAACATATATAATTTTTAGAACTTTTTCTCAACATGATCATTACAACCATCACAATATCTCTAAAAAACTAAGATGCATAATTAACTGATTTGCAAAACCTTTTGCGGAACTTAAAACCAAAAAAAAAACTTAAAACTATAACCTTGTAGAGTTTATGCTTTCTATTATGTGGGATTTGTCGACAACGGATGAACCCTTGCCGGATTTCAAATCAGATAAGAACACCCTCGAGTTAGCCATTAAACAGTGAATTGGTATACTCTAAGAAAGAGATAAGAGAGATGAGGAGAGGATGATTTCTAGAAGATAAATACGAACATATTTATACCCAAATTGACAGAGCTTAGCCGACGCAAACCAAGCATTGAAGAACTTGTAGTGGGCGTCAGATTTAATGGGATTAAACACCAGGAAACCATAACGAAATCTGTTTCAATAACGGTGAAGAAACTCTGTCGCCGTCGCACGTAGAAGAGAGAAGGACACACACTTTTCCGCGTTATCAGATTAAGGTTAGCATCACGGGATTATGAGCCGAATCTAACGTAGATGGTCTAGGAGTGAAGGAAACTCTTATATATATATATATATATATATATATATAGATTTTACAAAAAATCATCTTATATATTTTTTATTTGTATTTTAATATATGTTTACAAACAAAAATTATGTATACATAGGCCACAAATTGTTAATATGCTTCATGCCACCAAATATATCATGCCGTCCCGCACTAGTCAATGACATATTCGGCTCCTCTCAAAACGAAGAGATATTTGGACATAGACCCAAAATGTTCTGATCTATTTAACCACACCCAAAAAAAAATGTGAAACTATTTAGGTGAAAACGGTTACTACTAGTGGAATTAGTGGAATAAATATCAGTGGAATAAGGATGATAGAAAAATTTAGTTTTGTTCCGCTTTTCCTCTCATATATTGTAGAAGAACAAATTTTGGTAAGTTTTAAAACAAATTCCCATTTTCCAGAAAATTTGTGAAATTGTTTTCCATTAGTTTTCATCTCAAATTATTTTTTAATAGTATAAATTCCTTCAATATTTATTCATACGGCCGTGCAACTATTTGCATCATTTGTAAGTTCCATCTATACTATTAAAAGGGAAGGATTCTTTAAAAATCTACTTAAACAATGTTGTTAGACTATTTCGTTAAACTTAACTATTTTTTTTTGTCTTACCTTATATTTCTCTAACTATTAAATATTTTAAATAATTTAAATGAACTCATTTATTATTCTCTCATAATTTATTATATAATTACTATAACATAAAATTCCCATGAATATATGACAGATTATTCAAACATATTTACACATAACGTGATCATTACCACATATAGTTCCATTAATAGTATAAAATTTTCAATGGTTTAGAATTGGAAACTAAAAGCTTTAATGTCAATTATTCAACTATGAAATATTAATTCAATTAATTACATGCAATCAATTATTAAGGTTTGATCTTACATTCTTATATATGAACTAAATGATTAATCTTACCATAAAAAATATCGAATGGGTCTATACGGGTTGGAGATTTAAACGGAATTAGTAAAAAAAATACTGATTTAAATAGAACATGTTTATTTACTTTACAAATTCGAACAGTGCATATGATATGTTTTATTGAATTTTCAGAAATATAAAATATCGTGCACTTTAAATCGGGTAGTTTAGGTTGTTTGGAAAAAAATATAGGATAAATAGTTAACTATTAATTAATTGAATAAAAAATATTAGAGTCATTAATTTTTGGAAAATTTGGTTTATAAATACTATTTATAGGATATTTGGTTATTTAGTAATTAAATATAATTAATATTTGTAGGTATATAATCTATCTTATTAAAACAGAAACATTATGTTGGACATAACATTTATTTTTTAAGTTTTTAAATTAAATACAGCTTTCTATTTTATAGTTAAACCTACATTAAATCACTAATATTCATTTTTCTATACTATTATCCATGTTTCCAAACATTGTATTCATTTCTTTATACTACTAACTATGTTTCCAAACAACACTATAATTAATTTTGTGTCCAAACAATATAAAATATTAGATCTCATCTTTTTAATAATTTCTAACGATTTTCTTAGTATTATTTAGATAAATTAAATGATTAAAAAATTCAAATAATTTATAAAACACACAAAAAATAAACAGAACTTATTTTTACACGTTTAAATACTACAAAAACATTTCAATCAGTAATAAATAAATTAAATTAATGTATTATTTTATTTATATATCGTAAATAATGGTTATATAATTATTTAAGTAACATAATAATTCAATAATAGCCATTACATATATATATACGTTACACATTTTAAAACAAATATAATAACAAAAAATAATTATAAAATTTTCAAAATAAATGTCATCTAAAAAATCCTTAACACTAATTGTTAACAAATAATTTAAACGATTATAATATAAACCAAATTATTAACAAAATAAATAACACAAAATAATTATAATAAAATTAATTAAGCTATATAAAAGGAGTAATATGATCAAGAAATATTTATACTTCTTATTATTTTATATCTATCATTTTCTCTATCAAAATTTTCTAGAAACGTCATAATTTCACAAAAATTGCAAAACAATGAACTTTAAAATTTGGATTAAAATGTGACAAATTATGTAAATATAACAATTTAAATCAAATTGGATTACATATCGGTCATCCATTCGTTCACTTGGTTAGTCTCGGGTTTTAGTGATTTTTTTAAAAAGATGTATATTTTAAAAAATCTAAATTGAATTATCGGATCACCGGATTAACCGGTTTGAATGCGGGTTCAGTTCGAATTTAAAATCACTGACATAAATACAAAAATATTTTTAATACAAAAAAATCTTATAAATTAACAAAATATTTATTAAATTAACAGTAAAAAAAAATCATCATAATATATTCCGCGCTTGCTAAGCGCGAGTCAAGATCTAGTCTATACTATTAAAAGGGAATGATTCTTAAAAAATCTAGTTAAACAATATTGTTGGACTATTTCATTAGACTTAACTATTTTTTTGGTCTTACCTTATATTTCTCTAACTATATAAATACTTTACATAATTTAAATGAACTCATTTATTATTCTCTTGCAATCTATTATATAATTACTCTAACAATAAATCCCCATGAATATAAGACAGATTATTTAAACATGATTAATCTTAATGCTAACTATTCAACTATGAAACATTAATTTATACATGAAATCAGTTATTAATATTTGATCTTACATTCTTATATATGAACTAAATGATTAATCTTTTCATAAAAATATCAAATGGGTCTATACGGGTGGGAGATTTATATGGAATTAATAAAAAAAATTTTGTTTAAATAGAACATGTTTATTTAGTTTACAAATTCTAACAATGCATATAATACGTTTTATTGAATTTTCACAAATGTAAAATATCTTGCACTTTAAATCGGGTATTTTAGGTTGTTTAGAAAAAAAAAATATAGGATAACTAATTAACTATTAATTATTTGGATAAAACTATTCGATTTATTAAATTTTTGCATAATTTGGTAAATAAATATTATTTTTAGGATATTTGGTTATTTAGTTATTTAGAAATTAAATATAATTAATATTTGTATGTATATAATTTGTATTTTAAAATTTTAAGTACTCATTTGATTCGCAGTTCGGTTTCTATTTTTCGGTTCCAAAGATATAGGATATGCTCTGAATTCTTAATTTTGGTTTATTTTTCCAGTTTGGTGTGGTTCAGTGCACCCGTGTAAATATACCCAAACCTATACATTATCTTATATAGAAATTATATAAGAATAATTTATTTAATTTCAAAAATAAACTCGCGCTTTCTAAGCGCGGGTCAAAATCTAGTAACACTTTAAATAGAATAAAATCGGACAAAAATAGATAAAACACTGTTTATCAATATGATATATTTCATTACTCGCTTCCCAATTTATTTCGTTTATTTTTGTTGCCTATGAAAAATGAGATTTCTATTTAGTAGTAGTTGTATTCTCGATTAATTTGTCTCTTTTAAATCGTCAAATGGTTTTATTGAATTAATGTACTGATATATATATAGTACAAAATTAAGGTTACTTTTAAACGATTACATCCACTGATCAAGATTTAATGTACTGATATATATATATATATATATATATATGGCTAGTTTATCAGCTTCATTATTTGCTCTCTTATAGTTTTTGGTCATGGCAAAATGTAACGAGCTAGTATAGTCATTTTAGAATGTCTCCTATATATAATGAAGCTATAATCTGAAGGGGGAAAAAAGCTATAATCTGCTAACATCCTGCTTGTTTCGACTTAATTAACCCCTAAAATGATGTATGGTATCGACTAAAGCAAAACAAAAGACTTATTCTAGATAAATTGAGAATGTTTTTTAGAAAAAGGTGCCATGGGTAAATTTGTTTATCCCAACAACAATGGTTCAATTCCTATGGTGCATATCTCATGTAAACCTCCGTCAATATAATATTAATAATCTATTAGATTTTGATCCGCGCTTTTAAGCGCGGGTTTATTTTCAAAATTAAAAAAAAATTTTAAATTAATTTCTATATAAAATAGTGTATAGGTCTAGGCACATTTATATGGAACTGGTAACCAAACCACATCAAACTCAAATACACGAAATCAAAATTGAAATGCATTTCATAAATAAGTGATCATATCCTATATCTATGGAGCCAAAAATCTAAAACTGAACCGAAAACCAAATAGGTACATGAATTTTTAAATACAAATTATATACCTAAAACTAATAATGTTATGTAGTTTCTAAATAACCAAATATCCTAAAACTACTATTTATAAACCAAATTATACGAAAAATTGAATTATTCGAAAAAATGAATTATCTGATATTTAAAACCGAAACCCCAAATGATCCAATATTTTATCTATTAATCTCAAATTACCTAAAAAAAACAGAATCGAAGCAGAACTGAATTGGATCCACATTTTTTTGGGATATTAGTCGGTTCCTAAGTTTACTACCAAATCGAACCAAAACCTCAATAACCCAACTAAATTAAACCAAACAAAATTGGTAAATACATGAATGGCTCCTAAATTTCTAGAACCAAAACACTAAAAACCAAAATACCCGAACCGAAACCAAATATTGGGAACTGATAGTGCATCTACATTTAAATGGTACGAAGAAAGCATTATGTTTTTACAAATTATTTAACTCTTTTTATTGGGGGTACACAAGTGATATACAGACAAATTGAAATATATCGAGTGTTTTTATATCTGATCTAGACCCGCAGTTGAACCGATAAACCTTGACGTATATAATCTGGACTGACTTATGTTTTTCATATAGCATTCTATCAAAGGTTCTACCAACTGATATGTTTCCACAAAATTCAGATTTAATGAAAACCATGTTAATTAAAAATTGGATAAATAAAAAAAACGTTAATTAACATATGAACCGCCACCAATTACCCTCCGATAAAACCCATAAAAACCTGATAACATTTTTAAAAAAAATATATTAAACTTCTCGTATTCTTTAGTAATGCAATAAAACTAAATAAACTATTTGATTTGTCCTTATAAAAACACAGAAAATCTGATAACACTTTTTAAAAAGTTGATTAACTTCTCAAGTTTTATAATAATACATAAAACTAATAAACTATTTGATTTGTCATATAAAGTAAATGTATATGAAATGAGATTATAGTTTAGAATATATGAAATAAGTTTACGATATGGTTTAGAGTTTATATGGAAATATAGTTTAGGGTATAGGTTTGATTTATACTGAAAATATGATAAAAATCTCTAGAAAATATGTATTTGAACAAATACATAGATTCAAGAAAATACATTAAAATGGTGAGAGTCAAATAAGTATATATTATATGGTTCATTTTATAGGGATTTGGTTTGTATTGAAAATATACATAATACCTTGAACATATTTTGTAAGTTCATACATGGATAACATACCCACTAATTTAATCACGACCGGTAGCATTTTGATTTTTTTATGTATGGTTTTTATATTAAGGTCGAAAATATGTGCATTGCATATTATTATTATTTTTTACTTTTTCCTCGCTAGTGAAGTGAATAATAATGCATTCAAAATAATAATGTGTAAAAGGCTATGTTAGATGCAAATATATCGGTGATATAATGATGATAGGTAGTTTGGGTTGTTCCCTATTAATAATACTGATAATTTGATTAATTAATGTAAGTATAAAATAAGACATATTAAATTCTAGTGAATAAGTCTAACAACCTTGTTTAAATAGTTTTTTAATAGCATAGATGCTTTGTTTGTTTCAACGTCTGGCAGATCTCGAAACTTAAGATCCATAAAAATCCTTAAACCCATATAACTTATTGCGGTCACCCTTGTTTAAGCGGGTGAAAGTCAAAACTCTTTGTCTTTTTGTTTTCTTTTTGATCTATCTTTTTTATTCTTGATAATTTTTTTTTGTTAAAACTTAATTTGTAAGCGACGCTTGGTGAACCAAACTAAAATTTGGGTCTGGTGCAATCCTGTTGATTGGATTATTCCTCGCTTTTCTGGTAGGGAATTTTATTTTATTTTTCCACGTTTTTAGCGTAGATAACAAATCTTGTGGGACTCATCTCATGTTTGATATTATTTTTAAAAAAATAAAAAAATACTGTAAATATTGCTTATACATATTGCTATTTTACTTTCCTATTGTTCTTTTTCTTTAGTACCTCATCTAGACTAGAAGAGTAATTGTGTC